>NC_064429.1:9530000-9555000 GCF_023375975.1 Astyanax mexicanus
ACCACCGTCCACCTGAAGGACTCAATCGGGCACTAAGGAGCTGACCCAGCACAGAGTGCCAATCCATATTTGGGCATACAGTCATACAGGAGTTCTCAGAGGAACCACACAGACACAATGAGAACATAAAAACTCCACCCAGATATGGACTTGAACCCAAGACTCCAGCGCTGGGAGGTGAACATATTAACTAAGTAACTAAGGTACTGTTCCGCCAATTTAGCTCCATGTATGATGTTTCTAAGGTTTCATCTAGTACTGATTAAATCAGCTATTATCCAGTTTGTTTGTTTATTACTTTTACATTGCATTTACAGATTTTTTTAGCTGACTCTCTTATCCAGAGTGACCTACAAGGTTTTTCCTATGACAGAAAAAGGACCAGTGTAGAGTTAGGAGTCTAGCCCAGGGACTCTTATTGGTGTAACACAGCATTCGGTCACCCAGACCTGGAATTGAACCCCAGCCTCCCACTGCACCGCACCACACCATGTTTGTTTGCTCATATGTTGGTTTATATGTTGGTTTATATGTTGGTTTATATGTTTGTTTGTTTGTGCTGCAGGTCAGACGGCGCTGCACATCGCCATCGAGAGGCGCTGTAAGCAGTACGCGGAGCTGCTGGTGGAGAAAGGGGCGGATGTTCACGCTCAGGCCCGCGGACGATTCTTCCAGCCACGAGACGAGGGAGGATACTTCTACTTCGGTTAGACTTTAAACTTTCTTAGACCAGGTTACTGTCCTACACTCCCGGCCACTTTATCAGAAACCCCGCGCCAGTCCTTCGGAGTGATGCGGCTGTATATGTGTATGTTTTCACACCTGTAGTTGTGAAAGTTTATATGGTTCGGATCAGTTGATGAGTTTGTGTTTATTTGGAGCGTTTGTCCCTCTGTTTGGTTTGGTTTCACACAGGCATAATAAACCTAAACACACCAAAATGCGCACCAGTAAACCACGCGAGCACATCGTCTCCTCTGATTGGTCAGAGCTTTTTTTTTTTGTTTTGGTCTGAACCCGAGTGTGATTGGTGTTTTCACACCTGCTTGATCAAACCGCATTAAGAGTACAAATGAACCAGATACTATTTAAACCGGAACAAATAGTGATGGTGTGAAAATGCCCTGGTGCCCACAAGAAAATAGGTGTTTCTAATAAAGTGGCCAGTGTAAGAGTTTAAGTATAAGAGTCTGTGTTCTTGTTTTTGGTAGATAAATGAAAAATAATCAGGAAGTTGGAGTGAGTGTAACTTTAGGCTTAGTGGTGTTGATTTGTGTTTGCTTGTTGTGTAATGGTTGATCGGGTATTTCTAGGTTGTGGTTGTAGGCAGTTTAGTTTTGACAGACATAATACAGTTTATACATAGTGTAATTTTATGAGAAAAACTGTTCTAAAGATGTATTTAATTGAATGTGGCATTGTGTCCTCGAATTTAGTAAAAATCGGTTAAATTCAGGAGAAAATGATTTTGTTTACTTGCTGTAGCAGGTGTGTTTATGGAGAGAATGATAAAACGGGAATATGAGTGTAATAAACAGTGGGCACAGGTATTACGAAAGGGGTAAAGACAGTCAGCGTGGCACATCAGGTGATGCTCAGGCTCCGCCTCCTGTATGTTTGATGGCTGGAGCACAGTTAAGCCATTCAGGGCTGTCTGACGGTTAGCAGGAGCACTTCAGAGAGACGTGAGGAGGATCAGCGTGACGTTACGCCCTAAATATAACACTCAGCTCAGCGGAGAACACGCCAACACAGAGAACAGCACCTCTGTGCCACCTGTGCCAACATACATCCCACCTGTGCCAAGATACAGCGAGTAGAACAGCAGCATGTGGACAAGAAGTGCCCAAACCTGAAGCCAACAGGGCATTTATATACATTTAACACTGCGCCTCTACTGACCTCTGCTGGACAGAGTGTGGTAATACAACTCTGGCCACTTTATTGGAAACACCTAGCTATTACCTTGTGCTTCCACTCACTGGCCATTTTATTGGAAACACCTGCCTATTACCGTGTGCATCCTCTTAGTGGCCACTTTTTATTAGAAACACCTGCTTACAACATTATGCTTGCACTAAATGGCCACTTTATTGGAAACACCTACCGGTACTTACAATATTATGCTTCTACTCTCTGGCCACTTTATTGGAAACACCTACTGTATTTACATCATCATGCTTCCAATCACTGGCCACTTTATTGGAAACACCTGCTTACAATATTATGCTTCCACACACTGGACACTTTATTGGAAACACCTATTTACAATATTATGCTTTCAGTCTCTGGCCACTTTATTGGAAACACCTAACTTACAATCTAGTGCTTTCACATACTGGCTACTTTATTGGAAACACCTGCTTACAATTGTATGTGTCTATTCTCTGGCCACTTTATTGGAAACACCTACTTACAATACTATGCTTCTAATGCCTGGCCACTTCATTGGAAACACCTATTTACAACAATATGCTTACTCTCATTGGCCACTTTATTGAAAACCCCAACCTATTACCTTGTGCTTCCACATACTGGCCACTTTATTGGAAACACCTACCTGACTACCTTGTGCTTCCAATTTCTGACCTCTTTATTAGAAACACTCATGTATCTTATGCTTCGTTTCACTGACTAGCCACTTTATAATAAAATGCTAAATGCTACGGCTAATTAGCTACATTTAGAGGTGTAATAGTGAGAAGTACGTAAATCTGTTTAAAGTGTAATTTTCTCTTGTGTTTGTCTGCTCTCTGTTCGATGTTCTCTTGTGGTGATGAGAGAAGTTAGTTTGCGAGATAAAGAAAGAGGCGCAGCGGGAGTTTCTCTCTCTCTCTTTCTGAAACAGATTGAAGCAGCGTACGTTACTTTTCTGCGCTAGGCCTCGTTGTCGGGTTCGGTTCTCCATCGTGCCGAAACCGATTTCCTCCTGCATTAAGCGCGGCCGGCTCCGTCTAATCCCCCTCCATTACCCCTCCAGCCGGTCGGATCTCAGAGCGGCTGAGTAATTTGCCGCGGAGCTCAGACCTGGCGCGACTGACGGGCTAATGTGATTTAGCGATCACGCTAACCGCTCTCCAAGCGTGTGCAAATCAATGAGGGGGAAGCGTTTCCACGAGAAGTGACATGAAAGTAATCTGTCACCCCTGGCAACGGCACTCCGGCTCTGTCTCTCACCGTCTCCTAAGCCTCTGTTTGGGCTCCTCGTCTCTGAAGGGCCTCCTCACGAGGGAAGCGCTAATTGTGCGCTTGATAACGTTAGCGTTCGGATCAAAGCGCGCGTCTTCCCGCCACTCTGATCCCTGACAAAAGAGCGTCTTTCGCGGGATTGACTTTGGCGGGCTAATTGTCTCTGCTTTCACTGCAGCCTGCGCCGGCTGATTAAGCGAGGCTGGAGACGAGCCGCTGTTGATTCTGAGAGCTCGTCTCAGAACATCTGGAGCTTCAGGAGGCGTTTATTAATTGCTGTGAAATGCTGATAAATTTGTGCGTATGGTTCAGTTCTGCAATATTCATATGAGATTGAGTAATTCATAATTCAGCAGTTCTGACGGTAACACCCAACCCAGATAATTCACCTGTTTTTTTTTTACTGCCTGGCCACTTTATTAGAAACACCTAACTCTCTACCTCATGTTTCCACTATCTGGCCACTTTATTAGCCATTAATTATTGGCCACTTTAACAGAAACACCTGCTGTTGTGTGCTAAGCCACTTTATTAGAAACAACTGTTTAACCTTAGGCTTCTTCACTGGCCACTTTATTGGAAACAC
Organism: Astyanax mexicanus; assembly: GCF_023375975.1. Lineage (NCBI taxonomy): Eukaryota > Metazoa > Chordata > Actinopteri > Characiformes > Acestrorhamphidae > Astyanax > Astyanax mexicanus. Next base: position 9,533,776 of record NC_064429.1, read on the forward strand.
GTACAATCTTATGCATCTTCTTACTATTTGGCCACTTTATTAGAAACACCACTTTATACTTTCCCTTAGTGGTCACTTTATTAGAAACACCTACCACTACCTTGTTCTTCCACTGTCTGGCCACTTTATTGGAAACCCCTACATATTAGCTTGTGCCTCCACTCTCTGGCCACTTTATTAGAAACACCTGCTGTACCTTCTGATTCCACTCACTGGACACTTTTGTAGAAACACCCACTTACATTGTGATTCCACTTTTTGGCCACTTTATTAGAAACACCTGCTGTAAGTCTCCAGTCTTTTAGTCCTTTGCCACTTCTACCTGCTGTATCTTGTGCTTTTACTCTCTGGCCACTTTATCGGAAACCCCGCTCTTGTGCTGACGCTGTTTGCTGTGCCGGTAGGGGAGCTGCCGCTGTCTCTGGCCGCCTGCACTAATCAGCCGGACATGGTGCACTACCTGACGGAGAACAGCCATAAGAAGGCGGACATGCGGCGGCAGGACTCGCGAGGGAACACGGTGCTGCACGCGCTGGTGCACATCGCCGACAACACCCGCGACAACACGCGCTTCCTCACCAAGATGTACGACCTGCTGCTCATCAAGTGCGCCAGACTCTACCCAGAATGCAACCTGGAGCAGGTGCTCAACAACGACGGCATGTCCCCGCTCATGATGGCCGCCAAGCTGGGCAAAATCGGGGTGAGGAACATTTACAGATCTGAGAAAAGGCTTTTTACTTAGAAACCTGAGCAAATCCTGAGATATTTTAATGAATTTGGGACTAACCTGGGAAGGAACTCAGGAGGACAACTCTCAAGGGAGGGCATCCTTCTTTTGTTAAAACCAGTTAAAAAATAGTAATTGATAATCTGCATAAGTCGTGTAAATGTTATCCTAAGCATAAAGAAATAGAATTCATCCTGATTGATCTCATAGAAAAGAGACAATGCAAACAATTAAAAATAGATTATCAGACTGTGGATAACAACTCCAGCTAATCTACCTATAATAGCCTAAATTAAAGCAAAGAGCCATAAAATAAAAGCAAAAAACTGCATATCATGATAACAGTGATATTCTTTAAAAGCAGTCTGTTTTAAATATGTTTTGCTATTTACTTTATTTATCATTTATATGCATGCATTAAATATGCATTTTACACTACTTTGCTATACTGTTGTTATTTTACTCAAAATCATGGTCTTGGTAAGTTGCTGTTTATAAAATAGACAAACTTTTATATATTTTTTTGTTTTTACTGAGTGTTGAAAACTGATATATATATATACTAAATAAACTTGAATATTTATTTTAGTTTTCAGCAGTATATTCTTAAAATGAACATATACATTTTTTTTAACTTGTTTTGTAATATCGCCAAGAATATTGCTTTTGCAAAAAAATCGCCCAGTCCTAATATGCACCCCATCTTCCACTTCTACCCTCAATTACTTTATTTTTTACGTCTATAGACAGGGAATTTGTGAATTATAATAGGTGCCCTGACTTTATCGTAAGACTGTATATGTATTTATGTTTATTTTTGTGTAATACAGTATGTATTGTATGTGACTTCCTGCAGGTGTTCCAGCACATCATCCGCAGAGAGGTACAGGTGGAAGAGGCTCGTCACCTGTGCCGGAAGTTTAAGGACTGGGCTTATGGACCTGTTTACTCGTCCCTGTACGACCTGTCCTCGCTGGACACCTGTGGAGAGGACGTCTCTGTGCTGGAGATCCTCGTCTACAACAGCAGGATAGAGGTATCTGCTCTGGGAGGGGCTTCATGCATTTTCTGTACAAATATATGTTGACACCACCCCTATTAATGGTTCTTATACAGCAGCTCACGGACGCAGCCTTGTGCTGATCCACATCACCTGTAGTGACGTTCAGTTTGTTCCCCTTCAGAACCGTCACGAGATGCTGGCTGTGGAGCCCATTAACGAGCTGCTGAGAGCCAAGTGGCAGAAGTTTGCAGCCGTGACATTTTACATCAGTGTGATCTCCTACCTCATCACCATGATCATCTTCACACTGGTCGCCTACTACCGTCCCTCAGGGGGCAAGGTGAGAATAAATTTTTATAAATTATTTGGTCCGTTTACTTATTTGGCTGTAAACTGAAATTAAATACAGCTCTGGAAAAAATTAAGAGAGCACTTCAGTTTCTGAATCAGTTTCTCTGATTTTGCTATTTATAGGTTTATGTTTGAGTAAAATGAACATTGTTGTTTTATTCTATAAACTACAGACAACATTTCTCCCAAATTCTAAATAAAAATATTTTGATTTATTTATTTTATTTGCAGAAAATGAGAAATGACTGAAATAACAAAAAAGATGCAGAGCTTTCAGACCTCAAATAATGCAAAGAAAACAAGTTCATATTCATAAAGTTTTAAGAGTTCAGAAATCAATATTTGGTGGAATAACCCTGGTTTTTAATCACAGTTTTTTTTCATGCACCTTAGCATCATGTTCTCCTCCACCAGTCTTACACACTGCTTTTGGATAACTTTATGCTGCTTTACTCCTGGTGTAAACATTCAAGCAGTTCAGTTTGGTGGTTTGATGGCTAATGTCATCCATCTTCCTCTTGATTATATTCCAGATGTTTTTAATTAGGTAAAATCAAAGAAATTCATAATTTTTAGGTGGTCTCTTATTTTTATCCAGAGCTGTATTTCATAAAATACTTAAAATGTGAAAACATACATTTTACAATACATTTGCAAATGTATGTGTGTGTATAAACTCTATTATTGACCCTCTTTAGCCTCCATATCCGTATGTAACCCCGGAGGACAAACTGCGTCTGACTGGAGAAATCATCACCCTCGCCTCTGGAGTATTCTTCTTCTTAACTAATGTGAGTCTCTCACACACACACACACACACACACACAGTCCAACTGTTTCTATGCCCCCATGCTTCAAAAACATCTCTTAGAACATGAATACAAAAAAAAATTTAAGAGAAAACTGCCACTGGGAGGATGCAGGTTTGAATCATTTAATCCCACAGCCAATCATTTTAATAGTTGTAAGAAATGATTATAATAGTTATAAGAAACAAACAAAGTAACAAAACATCAAATGTCCTAGTTTAGCGGCCTTAAGGTGAACTGTGCACACCGTGCAGCTTGATTTAGGACAGTGTGTCAGCGTGTCTTTGCTATCATAACGACTGGAAAAGTACACCTTATATCCACCATCATATACTAATTCTCTTAATTAATGACGGTTGTGCTTAATTTTGGGCGTAACATGACATAGACCAATCAGAGTGTGTCTTTAAGAGCTCATCATTCTTTTTAAGAGTAGATCAGGTGAGCTCTGACTTTGGTGGATTGCTATTTTAATGGTGCAGCTACCTGGACGTGTCCAACAAACTCTTCTCAGCAGAGGAAACTGAGCTGCTGGTTGACGCTGTGAAGGAGCTCCAGCAGCTCATTTACGGGAACAGCAATGTTATTTTATTCACTCTTCTGTTTATTGTTGATGTAAATGTGAATTGTGAATAAGAGCACCACTTACAGCTAGAGCTGGATGATATACTGTAGCAGAAACTTATATCACAATATATTTCTTAATTTCAGTCGATACGATTCAATAGCGATATGGATATGAACAGTATAAAAGCCCCTGTTCCTGCTGTATATAATCACACACTGATAGAGCTGCTGGGAATTTGCTGAAAATCCTCTCAGCCCCCCCTGAACTTCTGTCTGATTAGATCATGTTTCTGCTTCATTTATATCAGAAGAGTTTCTCAGGGTTTCTCTCGTTTTTTCCTGAGTTAAACAGTGAAACGCTGAACAGCAGATCTGTCTCTCTCTCTCTCTCTCTCTCTCTCTCTCTCTCTCTCTCAGGTTAAAGACCTGTTCCTGAAGAAGTGCCCGGGGGTGAACTCCTTATTTATTGATGGATCCTTTCAACTCCTCTAGTAAGACTCACTTACTATTTCACTCTCTGTCTCTCTCTCTCTCTCTCGCTCTCTTTCTCTCTCACTCTCTCTCCCTCACTCTGTCTCTCTATCACTCTCTATCTCTTAGTATCTCTCTCTCTCCCTCACTCTGTCTCTCTCTCACTCTCTCTCTCTCTATCTCTTAGTATCTCTCTCACTCTCTCACTCTCTCTCCCTCACTCTGTCTCTCTCTCACTCTCTATCACTCTCTATCTCTTAGTATCTCTCTCACTCTCTCTCCCTCACTCTGTCTCTCTCTCACTCTCTATCACTCTCTATCTCTTAGTATCTCTCTCACTCTCTCACTCTCTCTCCCTCACTCTGTCTCTCTCTCACTCTCTCTCTCTCTATCTCTTAGTATCTCTCTCACTCTCTCTCCCTCACTCTCTCTCTATCACTCTCTATCTCTTAGTATCTCTCTCACTCTCTCACTCTCTCTCCCTCACTCTCTCTCTATCACTCTCTCTCTCTCTCTATCTCTTAGTATCTCTCTCACTCTCTCTCTCTCTCTCCCTCACTCTCTCTCTATCACTCTCTATCTCTTAGTATCTCTCTCACTCTCTCACTCTCTCTCCCTCACTCTCTCTCTATACCACTCTCTCCCTCTATCTAAAAGAATAAATACAATTTGTTTTATTTATTTGAAGGTATATTAGAATAATTGATTAGGATTTTCAAGTTTCTAATTGGTTATCTGAACAGTTTGTATATATATATACTAAATATTGATATAGAGTGGCTGAATATCATGTATCAGTTTGGTTCCACTTTACAATTATGTGCAAATTTGTGTTTGTCTAACATCTCAATCTCAATTCTCAATTAAATACGTTTAAGTTTGGGGATGTAAGATGACAAAATGTGAAAAAGTTCATAGGGTAGCGTCTGTAATAAAGGTCCATAGATATCGTTGAAAACTGTATTGTGCCATCTCTAGTTAGAACATCTCTTTGGGCTGATCTTCGTTAATAGAAGCATAATCTTAGTCCAGAAATCTCTCTCTAAACCCTGCAGCTTTGGAACCAGAATGCTAAAATGCTAAATTAAATAATTTGGAACTAGTAGCGTATTTTTTGCACTATAAGGTGCATTTAAAATCTTTTAATTTTCTCAAAAATCAGCAGTGCATCTTATAATCCGGTGCGCTTATGTATGAAAGTAGTGAATACACCACTGAAGTACAGCTTTATAGGGATGAGTTTTCAGTGAAGTTTCTCCAGCACTAAGGCTGGAGCAGCATTAGCGTTAGCCGCTGGAAACTGTATGGTGCCATCTCTAGTTAGAACTTCTCTTTGGGCTGATCATCATTAGTAGAAATCTAATCTTGGTCCAGAAATCTCTCTCTAAATCCTGAAAGAGCTGCAGCTCTGGAGCCAGAATGCTAAAATGCTAAATCGTGCTGTTCGTCCTCCAGCTCTGTGATATTAATATTAAACTCAGGCTGAAGCTGATGTGTAGTTAGCAGCTCCGCCGAATATCAACAGCCAATTAGTGTCCAGAACAGAACGGGGCGTAATGAGGTCTGAAGCGATGCTGTTGTTTCAGCCGCTAACAGAAATGAGGTAAATTAGCCTCAGACGGGAGCAGCTGCTAATTGGCTGAGAGTCTTTGTGCTGTTTGTGATGGTGTAATTCCTCCGGTCTGCTGCAGCTTCATCTACTCGGTTCTGGTTCTGGTGACGGCGGCTCTGTACCTGTCGGGAATCGAGGCCTACGTCAGCGTGATGGTGTTCGCTCTGGTGCTCGGCTGGATGAACACGCTGTACTTCACCAGAGGACTCAAACTCACCGGAACCTACAGCATCATGATCCAGAAGGTAGAAGATGCAGGATGGGATTTAATGGTTACCTTCATAGAGACTTTGAACTTGACTTTGAACACATGCATTAGCTTTAGATAAGCATTTCCAACGAAAATCCATATTTTAACCATTTTAATCCTTTGGGGAAGAGACCTAATAGGTACTAACTAGCATTCCAAACATGCACCACATAGCAAAAGCTTAGAAATCATCTGCAGTAGCATAGAAATCTTTAGCTGTAGAATAAAAAACACTGAAACACTATCAACCCATTAGCAACTACCTGCGAAACCACAGAAATTATCTGAAACTGTATTTTATCTATAAGGTATTGCTCAAGATACTTCTCAGTTATTAAGGGGCAGTAAAGCCAATCTGCTGAAGTACAACGTTATAAAGGTGAGTTTTCAGTGTTTCAAATTTTTACAGCACTAAGGCTGGAGCAGTATTAGCGTTAGCTGCTAACTGCAGCACTAGCGCTTTCGCCATTTAGCAGAGAGTATATTTATGGTACTTCCATAGCATCCACCAAGCAACACCTTAGAAACCACCAGGGAATTTTTACCACTGCATGATTTCAGTTGTTTTATGTGTTCTGTCTAATTAAAACACTTGTCCTGATCAGTTGTTCCATTAAGTAAGAGATTAAGAAACAACATACATGACATGACTATACCTAAAATCACACCAGTTTGCTAATCATGTCTTTATGTCCCACATCTGTCTGCTAACCTGAGAAAAACGCGTTGTGATGTTTGTGTTTAGATTCTCTTCAAAGATCTTTTCCGGTTCCTGCTGGTCTACGTTCTCTTCATGATCGGTTACGCTTCAGGTAATAATGATAAAAATAATAAATGTGCTTTATTTATGATTCTCTTGCTTTTTTCTTTCCTGCAGCGTTCCTGATAAGTGCCAGTTTCATCATCATAGAATTTTTGATGGTGTTTGCGGTGACTGTACTTGAGGATACTTTCAAAGTTCTTGAAATATTTTTGAATTGACTGACCTTAATTTTTTCTTAAAGTATTTTTTTTCTTTATTTAGTTGAGTATTTCTCGCTTCTCATAATCTGGATTAGAACATTACTCAAATATTCACTATTCACTGTATACCTGTAACTCTACCTCTTCACAACTTTACTACAACTGATGCTCTCAAACACTTTATTAAGAGACAAGAAATTCAAGTAATTTACTCTTGATGAGTTCAGCACAGCTGTTAACTGAAAGCCTGAATTCCAGGTGACTCTAACTCATAAAACTGACTGAAAAAATCCAGCAGGGATGTTCAAAAATGAAAAGCAAGAGGAGCTACTTTGCAGAATAAAACTTTTTTTTGTTTACTAAATAATTTCATGTGTTTTTTTCTTCATAGTTTGGATAAGTTTAGTATTAAACTTTTGACTGGTGCTGTAAATTTACAGTTTGTACAATATGGGAAATCACAAAACTAAAACCAGTAGTATTACTGAGTGGGGAGGAGACAACTGTAATTAATGGTATCAGTGTCCTGGCATGTCCTGCTATATCTAATATATTCATTCTAAAAACAAAACAGAGTGGTCTGGTAGGTTTGTTGGATGTAATAACACTCTATATTTTGTATAGTATTTTATATATTACTTTCACACAGCATTTTCTTTACATTAACCTGCATTAAAAGTACTCTTCCATCAGCTCTGTGTAATTACACATTCACCTCATAGAGGGCTCCAAATCCTCAAATGCCCAAAAACCTACAGACCGTTGCTTTAAAACAAGGTGAAATGTAAAATGATTCTCTAAAACTTATAAACTAGCAACTTGTTCTGTAATTTTACACAAATATTGTCGCTGTCCAATAAAAAAAAAAATATTCCATTTTTTTTAGTTCACTAAATAATTTGAACAAACAAACTTTCTCTTACACTGTGTCAAAATCTCTTGGTAAATCGACCAATAGAAATTCTTCAAAATTACCTGAAATATACTCGTTTTACATTGACTTTCATAAAAAAAATTAAGATAGTCTTTTATGTAAAGTTGCTGTTTTGGAGATTATTTGGAGTAATTATCTATTAAAAATTGGTAACCTTTTAAAAAAATTAACATTTTTTAAATTATGCCATTCTTCTTTACCCCCAGCTTTAGTATCCCTGCTGACGGTCTGCCCCGCGAACAGCACCGACTGCTCAGTTACCCCCTGCCCCACCGTCCCACACTGCAGAGACACCGTGACCTTCAGCCTCTTCCTGCTGGACCTGTTCAAACTGACCATCGGCACGGGGGACCTGGACGACCTGGTGCAGGGGGCGCAGTACCCGGTGGTCTTCCTCATCCTGGTGGTCACCTACATCATCCTCACCTTCGTGCTGCTGCTCAACATGTTAATCGCCCTCATGGGGGAAACGGTCAGCCAGGTTTCTAAAGAGAGCAAGAAGATCTGGAAGCTGCAGGTGAGCTGAGTTACTGAGAGTTAGTAGAGGTTCTAAATGGACCTACTGAGCAAGTTAGTGACAAAACTTCAACTGATAAACCAATGCTAATGCTGTTCCAGCAGTGCTAGCCAGGGTTGACAGCAGGCAACAGGCTAATAATACTCCCCTCTATTTTAAATCAACATTAGCTAATGCTAATGCTGCTCCAGCAGTGCTAGCCAGGGTAGGCAGGAGGCCGTGTTACAGGCCGTGTTACTCACCTCTGTACGGCAAAAGATCTAGCACTGAGCGCTGTGGTTATCAGCTAATGCTAATGCTACTCCAGCAGTGCTGGCCAGGGTTAGCACGAGGCTACAGTTTAATATACTTGCCTGTGAATGGAGAAAGAGCTAGTGCTTAGCTCTGTGGTTAGCAGCTAATGCTAATGTTGCTCCAGCAGTGATAGCCGAAGTTAGCAGGTGGCTCCAGGCCGATAATACTCACCTATGTACGGCGAAAGAGCCAGCGCTTAACGCTGTGGTTTGGAGCTAATGCTAATGCTGCTCCAGCAGTGATAGCCAAGTTAGCAGCAGACTACAGGCCGATAATACTCACCTCTGTATGGCGAAAGAGACAGTGCTTTGCAACATAAGCAGCTTATGCTGCTCCAGCAGTGCTAGCTGGAATTAGCACCAGGCTTTAGTCCAATATACTTGCCTCTGAATGGCAAAAGAGTTCGCGCTTAGCGAGGTTAGCGGATAATGCTAATGCTGCTCCAGCAGTGATGGCCGAAGTTAGCAGCAGGCTACAGGCTGATAATACTCACCTGTGAATGACGTGCATCTATTACCTGACGTTGAGAGTATAATCAGTCTGATTTATAATCACACTGCAGTACAGAGAGAATAAAGCAGGGTGTGGAAACATCTGGAAGACGTTCTCCTCTCAGGGCAGGTGAGCTGTTATATTGTTAATAATAAGCGTAATAAATTGGGTTAATCAGAATCACAGTCCTGTAGGATGAAGGTGAAAATAAGAGCTGGAAGCTTCAGATGAAAAGGAAATACATCTCAGCAGCAGATAACCTTACTGAGGTCTGAATAATTAATCAGATAAAATGAGGTTAATTAGAATCAGACTGAAGAAGCTGCAGGTGAGGGGGGGGTAAGGTGCTCCTGTGTTGATCTCCTGTGTCTCTGATCTCCTCCAGTGGGCGACAACCATCCTGGACATCGAGCGCTCATTCCCCGTGTGTCTGCGGCGGTATTTCAGAGTGGGAGAGATGGTGACGGTGGGAAAGAACTGGGACGGAACGCCCGACAAACGCTGGTGCTTCAGGTACTCCTACAATACCCTGAAATTAAAGTAATATAATATAGAATAATGTAATATAATAGAGTAATATAGAACATCTTCAACCTGTATTTGTATCTGATACCAGACGTGTGGACTGACTCATTTGTTAAGTCACAATTTTTATTTTACTCAACAAGACTTAAAAAGACTCGGCAAGGCTTCACACGTGTCGGAGGAGGCATGTGCTCGTCCACATCGTCGCAGGGGCCACTGGGAGAAAATTGGGAGGAAATGGGGAAAAAATCAGAAATAAAATTATAAAAAAAAAAGACTTGGCAACTCAGTTTTAACACAAAGCGTTAAATAAATAAATGATATTGAATCACATGAAGCTTTTTGTATTTGGTGCAGTATCTATTGGCAGCGTCCTGTGGCTCGCACCCTATGTGCAGTGCCCTGTGGGCAGCATCCTGTGGGTGATGTCCTTTGGTCAGTGTCTTGTAGTCAGCATATTTTGGACAGCCTCCAGTAGACAGCATCCTTGTGGGTGACGTCCTGTGGTTGATGTCCTGGGGTCATTGTCCTGTGGGTGGCGTCCTGTGGGCAGCATCCTGTGTGCGGCATCCTATTGGCAGTGTCCTTTGGTTGATGTCCTGTGGTCAGTGTCCTGTGATTGATGTCCTTTGGTCAGTGGCCTGTGGGCGGCATCCTATTGGCAGAATCCTGTGGGCAACATCCTATTGGCCGTGTCCTGTGGGCAGAGTCCTTTTGGCAGCATCCTGTGGGCATTGTCCTGTGGCAGCCTGCTGTGGGTGGCTTTCTCTGTGATAAGTCCTGTGGGCAGGGTCATTTGGGCAACATCCTCTGGGATAAGTCTCGTTTCCAGCGTCTTGTGGGCAGCGTCCTGTGGGCAGCATCTTGTGGGATAAGTCCTAGGGGCAGCATCCTATATGTAGCATCCTCTGAAATAAGTCCTGTGGGCACCGTCTTGTGGGCAGCGGCATTCTCTAACATAAGTCTTGTTGTCAGCATCCTGTGGGCAGTGTCCTGTGGGCACTGATGAAGGACTAGAGAATGAGTTCATTTTATCTACAGGGTGTTTTAGCTGTAGGTAGGAGTGTGTAATAGAGATGAAGACAGTGAGTGATGATTAAACACAGTGTTTAAAAACTCCAGCAGCACTGCTGCTGCATCTGATACAAGTGTACCATTTATACCATTTTATATACTGAATATCACAGTAAAAAAAATGATATAAAATGTTGCATGAGGACATTCTAAGTAAGACTTTGTGTTACAGGGTGGATGAGGTGAAGTGGTCTCACTGGAATCAGAACCTCGGGATCATTAATGAAGACCCGGGACAGAAAGAGTTAAACCAGCAGGAAAACGAGCAGAGCGGAAAAAGATTACGCAGAGGTGAGTTTTCTAACTTTAATATGCACAAATAATATTTCATATATTTGACATTTGACTTTTCTTTGATATGAAACTTAACCTCATATATGTTGTAATTTGTTGCAGACCGGTGGTCCACGGTGGTCCCGCGGGTGGTGGAGCTGAGTAAAGGGAATAGAAACAGTCACCACGTGGTGGAGATGGAACCCCTCAGCCCCAGAAACAGATTCCGCTCTGAGAGCTAAAACCAGAGCCCAGGGGATCCAAACCCAACAGAGACTCAAAACCAGCTAAACTGACCAATCAGAGACCACCAGCACCAGCGTGATGAGGGGTCCAAACCCACTGCAGTCAATACAGGGTCCAAACTCAGGCTCAGTCACTACATACATCACAGGACTGGAGAACCAGATCAACTCGGATCGGTCAAATCCTGTTAAACAGCACCAAACTGGACGTCCAGATATGCTGTGATCAGATTTTAACTTTTAGAGACTTTTAAAGACTTTTAAACTTTTATGTTGGATATAATTTATTTTATTAAGTCATTTTGCACCAATTCAGCCAAGACAGGTTTATAATGCACTATATTTCCAAACGTTAGTGGACACGCCTTCTAACAAATGCAAACAGCAACTTTTAGTGCATAGTGCTAAATATTAGAACCAAGATAAAGCTTTTAAAATATAGAAAGCATTTTTAGTAAACCCTGGATTCAAGAATTCATATGATTCATCCCTACATTGGTCAGGAACATACAGTGAAAAAAATACAGCTCTGTAAAAAAATAAGAGATTAACTCACTGCTTAAAAATGATGAGTTTCTTTGATTTTACCAAATTGAAAACCTCTGGAATATAATCAAGAGGAAGATGGATGATCACAAGCCATCAAACCACCAAACTGAACTGCTTGAATTTTTACACCAGGAGTAAAGCAGCATAAAGTTATCCAAAAGCAGTGTGTAAGACTGGTGGAGGAGAACATGATGACAAGATGCATGAAAAAAAAACTGTGATTAAAAACCACCAGAGTTAATCCACCAAATATTGATTGAATACTGAACTCTTTAAAGCTTTATGAATATGAACTTGTTTTTTCTTTTGCATTATTTCAGGTCTGGAAGCTCTGCGTCTTTTTTTTTTTTTGTTATTTCAGCCATTTCTTTTTTTTTTTGCAAATAAAAGCTCTAAATGACAATATTTTTATTTGGAATTTGGGAGAAATGTTGTCTGTAGTTTATAGAATAAAACAACAATGTTCATTTTACTCAAACATAAATCTATAAATAGCAAAATCAGAGAAACTGATTCAGAAACTGAAGTATTCTCTTCATTTTTCCAGAGCTGTATATGATAAATATCAGTGTTAAGAAGTTTTTTTCAGATTTTTTTCTGTGATCTGACAGACGGCTCTAAAAACTTCTGCTCTGTTAAGTGACCCGACTGCAGTCTTCCACCATAAGGGCTCTTGTTCCGCCCCCTCAGTGGAGGCGGGGCACTTCAACACTAAGGAGGAACACAGGGACACACAAGTACTTTTCAGCTGCAGGTTTTTATATACGACTTTTTAACCAGGAGAAACTTTAGTTTTATAGATGTTTTGTAAGTGTTTGTACTCAGGGACCTGTTGTACTGATCTGTCCAGGCTCCGCCCACATAAAAAAAAAAGTTCGTACATAGCAACAGTTGCTCGGTTTTTATAATTTTTAGAATTTTTATGTTTTATACAGTAATGTTTGACTTCTAGGCTTGGTGATCAATATTATACAACATGGCTACTGAAGTGTTAGCATGCTGGCTACTGGTCTCCAGCAAGTGTTAGCATGCTGGAAGTGTTAGCACGCTGACTAAGGGTGTCATTTAATACTGTTACTGCAGTATGCCAGCTATTGGCCTAATCCAACATTGCTACTGCAGTGTTAGCATGCTGGCTATGGGTTTCATTCAATATCACTACTTCAGTGTTAGCATGCTGGCTACTGGTCTCATCCAACCTCTGGTACCAAGGTGTTAGCATGCTGGCTTTGGTCCTCATTTGATATGTCTACTGAAATGTTAGCATGCTCGCTATGGGCCTAATCCAACATCGCTACTGAAGTGTTAGCACACTAGCTATGGGCCTCATCTAACATCTGGTATCATAGTGTTAGCATGCTGACTATGAGCCTCATTCAACATAGCAACTGTGGTGTTAGCATGCTGGCTACTGGTCTTATCCAATATCACTACTGCAGTGTTAGTATGCTGGCTATTGCCCTAATCCAACATTGCTAATGAAGTGTTAGCATAATGGCTATGGTCCTTCTTCAACATCCTGGTACCAAGGTATTAGCATGCTGACTATAAACATCATCCAACATCGCTACTGCAATGTTAGCATGCTGGCTATGGTTCTTATATTACATCACTACATAAGTGTTAGCATGCTGGCTACTGGTCTCATCCAACATAGCTAATGAAGTGTTAGCATGCTGGCTATGGGTCTCCTCCAACATCAATACTGCAGCATTATCACACTGACTATGGGCCTTGTTCGTTATTGCTTTCACAGTCTTAGTATCCTTACCAAACTTTAGCATGCTGGCTTTCAATCATGTCTCTCTGTATGTTACTGTATGTTAGCACATTGGCTAAGGGTCTCTTCTAACATCATAACTTCAGTATTAGCATGTGGTTAGCGCAGCACTATCCTTCCATTAGCTAATGGTGCAGGCTACAATGTTAGCAATAATAAAATTGCTGAATCTGATAATGTGTTGGAACTAAAGGTGGGGGCGGAGCTTGGGCAGATCATAGAATTATTAAGATCATCTAGAATGAGGCTGTTCTAAATGTTTGGAATTATCTCAATCAAACAGTGATAATCTGATACAGTGATAAACCAAATATAAATACATGCTCAACGATTTTGCACATTTTTTGCCGTTTTAATCTATTTTTCTTTTTAATTTTTGCTTTTAATTCACTTTAATTACACATTTTACACCTCTATTCGCATATCTTCATAATTTAAATCTTTTTAGGCACAAGGTGTTTCCAGTAAACTGGCCATTCCGAGTATGATTGATTATTATGGAGTACAATAAATGTGTTTTCAATAAAGTGGCCACTATATTTAATACAAGAAAGTTGTTTCCAATAAACTGGAAATTTAAATAAAGTAAAATGTGTTTGATTCAATTTAGTGACCAAGTGCAATGTAGGTGTTTCCAATAAACTGGCCATTCCATATAAGGTAATCTGGCAGTTTGTTTCTAATAAACTGGCCAATAAATTTAAGTGTGGTTTAGGTGTTTCCAATAAACTGGCAGTTCGATTCAATTTCAAAGTAGGGTTTTCCAATAAAAGAAAAGTCAATTTAAGTACAATTTAAGTACAATTGAAGTGTTTCCAATAAATCGACCATTGATTAAAGTACGAGGTAGTTGTTTCCATTAAAGTGGCCACAGCAGCGAACCTACAGTGCCTCAATCGGTGGCTTGGTTTTAATCTTTCTGTATTTGTTTTTTAATGTTTGTATTTTATTGTTTAATATCAGAGTCCTGTATTCTGTACATATTGGTGCTCATTATTATAAGTTTTAATCGATATTATAACTTTTAATTGTTATTATACGTTTTCTGAAGATAAACTGACTGAACTGCTGAAGTGGCAGTGATTTTGCCTTTTTTTATGCAATATATTGGTTAATTGTATTCTTTTTCCTCAGAGCTTCAGCAGATCTGTTTACTGCAGTCTTACACAGTCAATAGAGCTGAATTTATACAGTAGATTATAGAAATAGATGATAATATATTATAAATATATTATATAACAGTAGAAACTGAAGGTGTCTGTGCTGATTCTGCTGTCTGGAGCAGCCTGTTGGTTTTGTATGTATATATTTTTTGCTCCAATAAAATATTTTTTTTTTTACGATTTTACAAGTTTATGATGTTTAATTGCATGTCTGAGATTTTTCAACACAATAAAATTAGGTATAAGTGAAGTGTTTCCAATAAACTGGCCATTTGATTTAAGTACAAAGTAGGTGTTTCCAATAAACTGGCTATTTAGTTTAGGTATAAGTAAAGTGTTTCCAATAAACTGGCCATTTGATTCAAGTACAAAGGAGGTGTTTCCATTAAACTGGCCATTCAATTGGGGTATATATGAGTTGTTTCCAATAAACTGGCCATTTAAGTAAAAAGTAGGTGTTTCCAGTAAACTGGCCATTTAGTTTAGGAATAAGTGAAGTGTTTCCAACCACTGGCCATTGGATTTACGTACAAAGTAGGTTTTTCTATTAAAATGGCCATTTGTTTCCATTAAAGTGGCCATAGCAGTGGACCTTATGTTTATAATTGATCTGGAATAAAGAACAGAGTGTCACGTCTCTGGTAACCAAACCATTTCCACAGAAATAACCCCAGTCACATTCTTATTAATAATTAAATAACACAGATGAGAACTAGTGTATCAAATGCGATATTACAGATAAGCTCATTTTTAACAATATTTTGATTATATATCGCAGAGGCCTGATTATAATCCCCCTGTTAGTGTTTATATTCTGGTAATGTGTGTTACAGTGTTTAAAGTGGACCCCTCCCCTGTTGCCCAGCAGGAGGCAGTATATGGTTATTCCGCTCACTGTAAAGTGAAAGTATCCCAATGACCAGTTTAAATAAACACATGTACATTATATTATAACTACACATTCTTCAGCAGATAAATATTAATATTTAGATGCCACATGTGTGTGAGAGGTTCAGGTCACCGGTCTGCATCTGGAAACATCTGACTGGTTTAAGTGGTTCTGACTGACCAAAGAACTTCTTCAGATCTTCTTCAGAAAAGCCCTGAGATATTTAATACTGTATACTGGATATTACTCTGTGATTGGCCACTGCGGACCCCCACTGCGCTGAGGTTAACCCTCCGAAGGACACTCAGGGACTCTGCGGCCCCTCTGAGCGAGGCTAATCCTCTTTAGCGTAAATGCTAACTAGGCCATTAATCCTGCAGGAGTTTACCTAAGCACTCAACACACACACACACACACACACACACACTGCTGACACATTCAGTCTAACTCACTCTATCTCTATCTCACTTCTCTCTCGTTTCTCACAGTGTGTGTGTGTGTGTGTGTGTATAAGTAGGGCAATGTCACTGTCAGCACCTCTGTAACCACACAAGAAGTGCAACTACAGGAAAGTACAAACACACACACACTTTTTGCGTAAAGAAAGTGAACTTACCTAAGTAACTGAACGCACAGTTACTTCTCGAAATGTGTGTGTGTGTGTGTGTGTTTGTGTAAAAGCCTTACGCAGTAGAGAGTGTGTCTCGGGTCTGATTAGACACTGTGGGCCTGTGATGCTTATTGCTATCTTACACATCTATTTCCACTCCTTCACCTGCGTTGTTTAAAATAACAGTAGCAGAGCTTCTGAATATATCTACACTGATGGGCGTGGTGATCTGGAAATGAGGTGTGTTCAGGTAACAGAAAACAAAGGTGCGCCACTGACTGAATAAAACCCTGACAACAGTCATCAGTCAGATGTTCATTGCTATCTTGGCAACGCAGGTGCACCGAGCGTACACCCCGACTCGTTAAACACACACATGAACATGCATTAGTTCACAAACCCAACTTTTACATCAACAATAAACAGAATACTAAAAAAAATAAATGAGCTGCTGGAGCTCCTTCACAGCGTCAACCAGCAGCTCAGTTTCCTCTGCTGAGAAGCGCAAAAGATGCTGCGCCGTTAAAATAGCAATCCACCAAAGTCAGAGCTCATCTAGCTCTTAAAGGGTCCACTTAAAAATGCTGAGTTTCTTTGATTTTACCAAATTGAAAACCTCTGGAATATAATCAAGAGGAAGATGGATGAACATAAGCCATCAAACCAAACTGAACTACTTGATTTTTGCACCAGGAGTAAAGCAGCATAAAGTTATCCAAAAGCAGTGTGTAAGACTGGTGGAGGAGAACACGATGCCAAGATGCATGAAAAAAAAAAACGTGATTAAAAACCAGGGTTATTCCACCAAATATTGATTTCTGAACTCTTAAAACTTTACCCAGCATTTATGGAGCAGCTGGGACTCTGCATCTTCATCTTCAACCTACGAGTGTAGAGCTACAGGATCTACAGGCCCAGCTGTAGCAACATCTGTGGGTAAATAAGTAAATGTGCTGCAGGATCCAAACAGAACCTGTAGAACCTCCACCATACCCAACCATCTCAATCTCATCTTATATCCAACAGGGTCTAAACTATAGCCTCCTTTCAACTGTTTCCATCTTTTCCCCCAATAAATGTATCATAAATTCTTTGACTCTAATATATAATCATTATATTCACACAGATAAAGCTTCAGTACTCCTGGCTCTGTTCTCCTCGTACTCGCACGATAAGAGCAGACTGCAGAACAGCAGCTAAAGCTGATGGGCTTTTAGTTTAATATTAGATCCATTACTCATCCCAGTAAAGAAGCCTACAGCCCAGCTTACTGTAACACACACACACACACACACACACACACACATGCACACACACACACATGCACACGTACTCGTGTAACGGTGATCCAGACAAAGTGGCCTGAAGCTGCTCACACTCGCTGCACAACAACTCCATTTATTTCCATTGTGAAGATACAGAATGAAGCCCAGCACAGTCTGTTAAACAAAGCATCAATAAAGCACACGGACCACCCACCCCAACTGGTCTGAACTGGCCTGAATGTGGAGGACTGCACTCTACCAGTTAAACTGGACTGGTCCACTCATGGTATTGGTCTTAGCACTACTGACAGGACAGAATTAGCTGTTAGCACTAAGCTATTCTGCACTGCTCAACCAAATAGACCAATTCATTGGTTACCTGGCATGATAAGCTTGAGCAAAATAAATAAATAAATAAATAAATAATAATAATAATGCTGTTTTCTGTCTACACAAAAGAAGACTCTAATGTTATAATATAAAATCTATATTAACATTAAATCCAATAAACAAAATGTCTATTGGATTTATGTGACAAGTCATCCCTAAACACTAAAATAAACATTAAAAAGGGTTCTAAATTACATACAATAAGTAAAATTGAGCTTTTCCTCTTTGAGTCTAGTGCCGATTGTTTCATTGGCTTATAAACTTTTCCTTTGGCTCATTTATAATCGTTTGATAAAATAAGAAAATACATAATTCCCATTGTATTGGATGCAGGGTCTGAAAGGGTTAAAGACGTGTGAGACACAATTATAATAGTTTGTCTCACAATGTTCTTAGAAAGTTTCACACAGAACGATGCAGGCTAGGCAATTAATTTGTAAAATAAAAATGTTAAAAGTGACATTCCCGAAACTAAAAACTAAACACTAGTGAACACAAGTGAACAAACAGCATCATGAAGACCAAGGAACTCACCAGACAGGTCAGAGATAAAAAAAAAAAAAAGTTGTGATGAATAATTTTAACGCAGGGTTAGGTTATAAAAACATTTCCCAAGCTTTGATCTTACCAAGGAGCACTGTTCCACAATCTATCATCCAATCGAGCAAGGGTCGGAGCACTGGTCAGAGAAGCAGCCAAGAGTCCCATGGTCACTCTGGAGGAGCTGCAGAGATCCACAGCTCAGCTGAATCAGGAGAATCTGTTCACAAATCTATTAGGTATTGAGCTGTTTTATAAAGAAAAAAGGGGGTAAAAATCTCAGGCTCTAGATGCACAACCCCCAAAAGACTTGTAGCTTTAATTTCAGCAAAAAGTGGATCTTCTAAGTATTGATATTGAGATTTCTTTTTCAATTTAATTAAAATTTTGATGATTGTATCATATTAATACAACTTTACAATGATGTGCTACTTTGTGTTGGTCTATCAATTAAAATCTCAAAACCTCAAAAAAATACGTTTAAGTTTGTGGTTGTAAAAGAGTTAAATTATATTTTATTATATTTACACCAGTTCTTTACACTGTTCTTCTTCATCTTTACATCAAATCTTCCAGCTCAGATTCTACAGAACTGCTCCCTGTTCTGAGAAGCTGCAGACCCAGCGCAGGGATTCGGCTGGTAATTGGCCGTGACAGATAAATATTTCAGCAGATTTCCCGAATTATTAATTGAGTTCAGCGTGGTGACCGGGTCTGAACTCCTGAACTGACCCTCAACTAATAGAATTGACTCTGGAGCTCCTTCTCACTTCATCACTTAATACATTCTCCTCTTCTACACAATCCAGCCTTAAACAAAGTCCAGGAACAATCCAGATTCAGCCATAACAATAAAAACACCTACCTAATATAAAATAGGTGTAACTCTAAATTAGAAGCATCAAACCAAACTGAACTGTTTGAATTTTTGCAGCAGGAGTAAAGCAGCATAAAGTTATCCAAAAGCAGTGTGTAAGACTGGTGGAGGAGAACATGATGCCAAGATGCATGAACACTGTGATTAAAAAAACAGGATTATTCCACCAAATATTGATTTCTGAACTCTTAAAACTTTATGAACATGAACTTGTTTTCTTTGCATTATTTGATTCAGCTTTTTCAGAGCTGTATATAATACAAATGTTAAACAACGCCATTGACAAAAACAACATGTTAAAGCTAATGCGATTCCATTTTTATATATATTTATATTAGAATATTAGAGTTTTTTAAGAGTCAGTTACAGAGAAAAAACAGCATTCATATTTTTTTTCCATCAGTGGAAAATAATTTAGGTCTGAAAGAGTTTAAAGGCTCTCACAGAGGCTACTTTGGGTAGTGTACCTCTTGGTGAAAGACAGTTGACTGATAGAAATGCTTCTATGAGGTACTCCCCAATTAAATACAGCTCAGGAAAAAAATGAAGAGATCACTTCAGTTTCTGAATCAGTTTCTCTGATTTTGCTATTTATAGGTTTATTTTTGAGTAAAATGAACATTGTTGTTTTATTCTATAAACTACAGACAACATTTCTCCCAAATTCCAAATAAAAATATTCTCATTTAGAGCATTTATTTACAGAAAATGAGAAATGGCTGAAATAACAAAAAAGATACAGAGCTTTCAGACCTCAAATAATGCAAAGTTTTAAGAGTTCAGAAATCAATATTTGATGGAATAACCCTGGTTTTTAATCACAGTTTTCTTTCATGCATCTTGGCATCACATTCTCCTCCACCAGTCTTACACACTGCTTTTGGATAACTTTATGCCTGTGCAAAAATTCATCAATACATCTTCCTCATGATTTTATTATTATACTCCAGATTTTTTGAGTATTAGTAATTTAGTATGTAAGTGTGGAAGTGTGATGGCATCACACAGTGTGTGTGTGTGTGTGTGTGTGTGTGTGTGTGTATTGAGTGTGTGTGTATTGATGTGTTTCTGCTGTTGGGAGAGGAGGAGAGTGAACATCACTTTGTCTTTCTGGTCGAGTAAGCCTCTCTAAAGTTGCTGTGCTGTTAATCTTGTACCCCCCCCCCCACCCCCAACACACGTGCACACACAAACACACACACACACACACACACACACGCTGAGCTTGGCTCTTGGAACTGGCACCATTTGAAGGTTGAGGAGAACAAATTTCCTACTCTCTAATTTTCTACTCTCTCTCTCTCTCCCCCTCTCTCTCTCTGTCTCTCTCTCTCTCACTCTCTCCATCTTTCCCTCTCTCCCCCTCTCTCTCTGTCTCTCTCTCTCTCTCTCTCACTCTCTCCATCTTTCCCTCTCTCTCTCTCTCTCTCTCTCTCTCTCTCTCTCTCTCTCTCTCTCTCTCTCGGGGGGGGATGTCAGCGCAGGGTCACTCTGTTACCCTCTATCTAATCAGGGTGAAGTGGGTCAGGCGGTTCCAGCTGCTCTCAGGGTGAGCAGAGCTAAATCCAAAGCTTGGCTTATCTCTGTACATCATCTTCTGAGGGTTAGACCCTGCTGAGGTGTGGCTTTCACTATCCATTACACCCCGCCCCCCCACCCTGCATCTGCCTATCAGATTAAAGAGTCTCAATCCAGCTTCATGTGTGTGTTTTACATCATATTCTGTACTGTATTTAGTGATAAAACACAATAAAGTAATTTACTACATCCTGTTAGTTGGCATCACCTATCACCTATCAGTTTGGCTAATTGCCTTTCCAGGGTTCCTATTTCAGTGACCTAAAAATCAACCATACATCATGCAGCTTGATTTAGGGCAGTGTGTCAGTGTGTCTTTGCTGTCGTAACGACGGGAAAAGTACACCTTGAGCAGCTCGCACCGTGCAAAAGGCATTAAGGTACTAATTCTCTCAATTAATTAGTCATGGATGTGGTTCATTTTGGGTGTAACTTGAAATAAACTAGTGTCAATGTCTATGTGTCTTGCTTATC
>NC_064429.1:9560000-9605000 GCF_023375975.1 Astyanax mexicanus
GGTATAAAGTGATCGCATTCAATTCTCTTCAATTTACACCTCGATTTCACCTCCTCACTCACACACTCGGTGTCTGACCTTACCTTACACCTTGCACAAGACACGTTGTGATGCTAATTGCTATCTTACACCTCGCCAACAGTCTATTTTTTTTAAGTATAATCAAGAGGAAGATGGATGATCACAAACCATCAAACCAAACTGAACTGCTTGAATTTTTGCACCAGGATTAAAGCAGCATAAAGTTATCCAAAAGCAGTGTGTAAGACTGGTGGAGGAGAACATGATGCCAAGATGCATGAAAAAAAAAACTGTGATTAAAAACCACCAGGGTTACTCCACCAAATATTGAATATTTCTGAACTCTTTAAACTTTATGAATATGAACTTGTTTTCTTTGCATTATTTGAGGTCTGAAAGCTCTGCACCTTTTTTTATATTCCAGCCATTTCTCATTTTCTGCAAATAAATGCTCTAAATGACAATATTTTTATTTGGAATTTGACAGAAATGATGCCTATAGTTTATAGAATTAAACAACAATGTTCAGTTTACTCAAATATAAACCTATAAATAGCAAAATCAAAAAAACTGATTCAGAAACTGAAGCAGTGTCTTATTTTGTTTCAGAGTTGTACAAGTAGGTTCTTTATTTTCTCTCCTTTCTTTTCTGGCTAGATGATTGCTGAAGGTTCATATTTTGATATTTTGCCGGCTGCAGGAATGACGAACCTGGCTGGGGCTTCTGAATGTTGTAATGCATTGACCATCACAGTATTTAAAGGGGCGCTCACACCGTTTTTCGTTGCATTCGATTAATAACTAGTCATTGTCTGGAGGCTTTAGGCAATTGATTGGTTTGCTTGCCTTATTGCAACGGGACTGCCTTACATCAGTTGTGATGCTACATCTGGAGTAAGTCTGGGGGGGGAAAAGTGTAAATGTAATATCTTTAACTAAACTATCTCTTTAAACTGGTCTAATAGAGCTGGCTCCGGGGCCTCGGTGGCTTCACACCTCAGTGCTCTGGCTGATGCTCTGAAAGTGGCAGTTCTCACAGGCCTCAGATCTTCACAGAGTTCACAGCTCAGCCTGAGCGCTGTAAAAACTCGCGCGGTTGCTAAGCTACGTTTTCACGTCGGGTACAGAGCGCTGCAGGTCCACCTGCTGAAACACGGAAATGAAGGAAGGGTCACCTGAGGCCAACACACCTGCTGAGACTCAGCCTCAAAAAACAGCTCAGATATCTAAAAAACAGCAATACCTGGACACTTTATTAGGAACACCTACATACTCACCTACATTGTACTTCAATTTACTGGCCACTTTATTAGAAACACTTTTCAAACTTGTACTTCCACTTCATAGGCCACTTTTTTAGAAACTCCTACCATCTTTTCTGGCCACTTTATTAGAAACACCTACTTACTACCTTGTGTTTCCACTCACTGTGGCCACTTTATAAGAAACACCTACATAATTACCTACCTTGTACTTAAATTTTCTGGCCACTTTATTAGAAACCCCTTCCTACTTTGCGCTTCCGCTCTCTTGGCCACTTTATTGGAAACTTCTAACTGTCCTGTATTTAAACTGTGTTTAAACAAACTTGTACTTCCACTTCATAGGCCACTTTTTTAGAAACTCCAACCATCTTTTCTGGCCACTTTTTTTAGAAACACCTACCATCTTTTCTGGCCACTTTATTAGAAACACCTACTTACTACCTTGTGTTTCCACCTGCTGAAACACGGAAATGAAGGAAGGGTCACCTGAGGCCAACACACCTGCTGAGACTCAGCCTCAAAAAACAGCTCAGATATCTAAAAAAACAGCAAAACCTGGCCACTTTATAAGAAACACCTACATAATTACCTACCTTGTACTTCAATTTTCTGGCCACTTTATTAGAAACACCTTCCTACTATGCGCTTCCGCTCTCTTGGCCACTTAACCTAACTGACCCCTAACTGTCCTGTATTTAAACTCACTGGCCACTTTATTAGAAACGCTTTCCTACCTTGTGCTTCCACTCACTGGCAACTTGGAAACACTTCCCATACTTCCACTTAGTGGCCACTTTATGAGAAACACCTACCCTCCACTCATATATATTTATGTTTTTATGAGCCATAAAATTAGTACCACCTATCTACACGCTAATTGTTATAAATTAGTCATACAATTACATCTACTTATTTTTTTAATTTAAGTAAACTTCAAAAAATTGTCAAATATACACTTCTGTTAATATTTGCATCTCATTTTAAAAATAAATATTTATTATACATATTTTATATCTTATTATTACAGAGCAACACATTTTAGCTATTAATGGAAAATATATTTGAGTGTAGTTACTCTTTAAGACATATTTGAGTCTTCTATAAATTATTTTTAATTTGTAGGAGAATAAACTAATAAAACTGATCTAATTTTGTAAGAGATATACAGTATTTACAACATCTGTTACTGACTGACTCAGTTCACTGCATTCAAGCTGAGCACAAAGGGCAGAACACTGTAGATACTGTAGTCTGGCAGTTCCAGTGTTCAATATATTGTATTATACCTTATTATATCATATTGAGTAAAATTAAGAGATATATCAGGATTTAAATATATTGACAATATTTAGCATTAAATATTGCTTTAATGTAGTTTAGTATCTTTAGGAATCTTGAGTTTCACACTTCCGCAGTTAAATATAACTGAATGGCACTGGAGTGTTATAAATGTTATTGTTGACGTTTCCGCCATCTCTCTCACTTTACACCAGCCAGGTGCAGCTGCAAGGCCTTCCTGATAACGTTTCTGATAAAGTGGCCTTGGAGTAGAAATGAGAGAGAGCGAGGGAGAGGATGAGAGAGAAAGAGAGAGAGAGTGAAAGGAGAGAGAGACCAGGGGCTACACACTGTGCAGCTTGATTTACTGAATATCAGTGTTTCTTTGCTATCGTAACAACGAGAAAAGTACACCTTGCACAGCTCAAAACGTAAAAAAAAACAACCAGAGTGTCACTTGATCATCATTCTCTTTAAAAGTCAGGTGAGCTCTGACTTTGGTGGATTGCTATTTTAACGGTGCAGCTACCTGGATGTGTCCAACAAACGCTTCTCAGCAGAGGAAACTGAGCTGCTCGTTCACCACGATCATTCTGTTTATTGTGGATGTAAAAGTTGGGTTTGTGCACTGCTGCGTGTTTATATGTATCACTGCAAAGATAGCAGTGAACGTCTGACTGTTGGCATCTGTCTAGGTTGTATTCAGTCAGTGGAGCTCCTAAGTTTTCTATTAGCAAGATAAACAAGCAAAACTCCAGAAATTTGAAACCCCTTTTTCATAACCAGACCACTACGCCCATCAGTGTAGATATATTCAGAAGATCTGCTGCTATTTAAACGATGCAGGTGTGAAAAGTGTAAAAATAGACTGCAGGTCAGGTGTAAGATAGCAATTAGCATCACATTGCGTCTTGTGTGAAGTGTAAGATAGGAACCTAAGATTTTAACCCATTAGTGAGGCTTGAATGATGAAGGACGACAGGAAAAAGAAGTAATCACACATACACAACCACACATACACACACTCTTTCTCAGTTGTGGTGCTCTCCTGCTGGAGCTGGGTTAACCTTGATGAAGCTGTGAAAGTCACCACGTAATAACTGCACACGTTACGCGATTATGCAGAGTGTGTGTGAGAGGGTGTGAGAGTGAAAGAGAGATGTGTGTGTGTGTGTGTGAGAGAGGGTAAGTGTGTGTTAAAGTTTGAGAAAGGGTGAAGAGCTTGTTGAGTTTAGGTCTCTCTCTCACAGGCATCCCACCTCTCTCCTGATTTTCGTGATGCTTCCTGATCCCTGATATCAGTGTTCTCTGTAGGGAGGAAATACACTTGACTGCTGTGTTTTGCTACCTGTATTACAATGTATTTGTGTTAAGAGTCCTGCTTTTGTTGGAGTAACTGTCACTACTGTCCAGGAAAACTAAAACCTACTAGATTGTAGCATTAGAACATTGCATCCCCAACTCATTCCATCCATAGGTGTTGGATGGAGCTCCATCATTCCAGAGAAGATAGTTCAGAACCACTTTAATATAAGACTACCTTTATAAAGGGTTTATAAATGGTTTACAATTAGTTTATTAATGGTTACTAATTAGGTTGTAAATGCCTTAAAACAACAGGTAGTTCTTGCCTTTTTTATGTTTGTGTTATAACTGATTATTAATGATTTTATGGCATTTACAACCTAATAAATATCCATTAATAAACTAATTGTAATTAACCATTTATATACCCTTTATAAATGTAGTCTTATTTTAAAGTGATACCGATAGTTCTACCAGCTTCTCCACAGCTCAATACTTAGGTTTCAGTGGTACCAATTGGTTTATGTTTGCTTATTGTTTTATATTTGTAATACTTCTGTACAACGACTAGATAAATGGTGTGTGAATTTTCACATCTCTGTCAGGAATGCATGCAAACTAAAGTAGATGAATCCATTATTATATTTAAGGGTTTTTAAACACTTTAAAATAAGACTACCTTTATAAAGGGTTTTGAATGGTTTATAAAGAGTTTATTAATGATTAATAATTAGGTTGCAAATACTTTAAAACTTTAATAAGCAGTTAATAAATACATAACAACATGTAAATATTTTTTGGGGGGATAAAAACAGTGATTTCACACTTAACACAGTTAACCTGAGAGGTAGGAGTGCTGCAGAGAAAGAAATCACCATAATAAAAGCGTTTTTTTTAAAGGTTAAGAAATGTTTATATATTTTTAAAGCAGGACTGGTATATTTTATTACTTTAAAGGAACACATTTCAGCTATTAATTAAAAAATATATATGGTTTAGGGTGTGAATACATGTTCTGGGCATACAGAATGATTTGACGATATGGATTCTTTGATGCATCATAAGCTGATTGAGTTTTTTTTAAGAGGAAACAATGGAAAAAAGACAAGCAGACGAGAGTACGGTTTTAAATAAATTCTCAAAATCCATTTATTTATTTCTGCACCTCAAAACAGAAGGGAATGAGTATATAGGACAGTGGGAATGTACCGGAATCACAACCGCAGTTCACTTTACTCCTTTTTTTATTCTTTTTTTTTTTATCTTTTTTTTTTTGGTGTGAGCTCAGAGAAAGAAAAGGAAAACTTCATACAGTCGTAATAATTGCACTTCATAAATCTAGACTGTACCCAGCTTCCTGCCTCTGACTGAACAAATCAAACCTCTCTCTCTCTCTGTCTCTCTTGCTCTGTCGCTCTCTCTCTCTCTCTATCGCTCTCTCTCTCTCTCTCTCTCTCTCTCCGGAGTTTAGAAATTCAATTTTCCAGTGAAAGTTGACGGACAAAAGAAATGCTAATTTAGCGGCGGGACTTCAGCCCTGATCCAATTTCTCCTTCATTCTTACCCCAATAACCACCCCCCCCCATCACCCCCCATCATAACCACCACCCCCCCAACCTCACCATCATCTACCCCCCTCCTCCCCACCGCTGTGTGTCCCGCGAGGCATTAGTCCTCACAGCTGGATAAGTGCAGCACATTCACACCAACGTCACATTCAGAATAAACAGCTCAGAGAGTGCAGTGAGAGAGAGAGAGAGAGAGAGAGAGAGAAATTGCAGATAGAAAGAGAGAAGAGTGAGAGAAGAGTGAGAGAAGGAGAAAGAAGAGAATAGTATAGATAGTAAATAGAAAAGAGAGAGAAGAGTGAGATAAAGAGAGAGATCAGTGAACAAAGGAAAAGGAAGAGAGAGAATACAGTTAGAGAGAAAGCGAGAGCGACTAAAGATGGAAAGAGAGATAAACTATTGATGAGAGACGAGTAAGAAAAGGAGAATATAAGAAAAAGGAAGATAACAAATCTGCAACTTCAACCAATCAGATTAATGCAGAACAGTAAACTGACTCCTCTAACCAATCAGATCAGCCCAACACAAATAGCTCATTCTATTAAGTCAGGAGAACCTTCAGAAGCAAAACCACGTATCTGCCAACAGCAGAGCAGAAGAACCGGATCAATGATTCTGATTTAGATTGAAAATTTCTAGGACTGGCCAAGATGTATGAATTGTGTTTGTATGAATTCTACCAGTCAGGTATTAAGAAGCAGTAAAGCCACTCCGCTGAAGTACAGAGTTATAAGGGTGAGTTTTCATTTTTACAGTTTTCAGTAAATTTCTCCAGCACTAAGGCTGTGTGCAGCAGCATTAGCATTAGCCGCTAACTGCAGCGCTAGCTCTTTCGCTAGATTTGTTCAGAGGTGAGTATATTGGACTGTAGTATGTGTGTTTGCAGTTTTAAAACAAGCTACATGGGACAAACCGATGGGTTCCTCAGTGTAGTGCGATCGGACAGGATTAATGCTAATGCTCCTGCACCCAGCCTTAGTGCTGGAGAAACTTAAGGATTAGACAAAAAAATTGGAGATCTAAGTTTACTGTAAATAAACAGAAGCGCTTTGATCACCCAAATAAATAGTTTTTTTTTTAGGAGAGAAATCTGTTTACATGAACATCTATGTTTTTTTAAGTATTACAGTTTTGTTTAATTAGGCAAATCCTCATTAGAAGGGAAACATGGCGATACCTTTGCTCACTTCGATTTAGGCATCCTCAATAGTGCCGTTTAATGCGCCTTGTAATCCGGAACGCTTTATAGTCTTAAAAATACGGTACTTTTGCTTCAGCTCTTTCTTGGTTTTCTACACTATTAGTAACTTAAGGCTCTTATTGGTTACATTTTTTGTAGTTTAAGTAGGCCAGCCCTAAAGATCTCCAAACCAAACCCAAATATCTGCTCTGGTCAGATTACGTGATTTTTACTCCAAAAGCCACAGTCTGAGAAAACCCGACATCACAGCGTCCGGGATTCACTTAAAACCAAGACAAATTCTCTAACATCACACCGAAGGGTACAAAGAAACCAGGACCTTAAATAGCAGGACATTCTTCATTCTAGATGCTGAAACACCTACGCGTCACCTCAGCAACCTCCAGTCAGTTTCCGAGACTCCAGCGGATTCCAGTGTTAGTAAACGAGCGGCGAAGCTCGCGTCAGCGGTCCCTTACGAACCAAAGCAGTGATTAGACCATCAGAAGTACAGAAAAGAGAGCCAGAAGAGGAAAGAACCAAAGAAAAAAACCCAAAAAAACAAACAACCCAAACAACCCAAAGTGTAACGACAAACCATAAAAAACCGAAGCGTTCCAGACGAGTGTTTCCCCCTTTAGCAGCCGATGCATATCGAATTCTACAAATATATAAAACAACAAAAATAAGTTCAAGTTTTTTCAAGTTTCATAAATACATCATATTAAAATTACTACGCCCAGCTTCCCAATTCTTCAAGAATTTTAGATCCCCAAGCAGTGCAATTTTTTATTATAATTATCGCAATTAATTATTTTACCTTTATCTTTTTTTTCGTGTGATTTAATCAATCAGACAATTCAACTCATTACTCTTCAGCCTCTGTAACATCTGATGTGCACGTATAGTATACATCCATCAAGAGTTGCATACGTGTGTATGTATACAGTATATGTGTGTATATATTTATGTGTGCGTACATTTCGAAGCCCTAAACAACTTTTTTCTTTGAGTCCACTTTTTATCTTCTTCTTTATATTCTTCAAATCATCATAGGAATCAATCCACACACTTGGTTGTCAGCAGGGGGCGATACCTGTTTTCTCGCTTCTTTCTTGCTTGTTTAAAGCAAAGCGATCACCATCATTTTTTTTCATATTATTATTATTATTATCATGACCTTGATCTGTATCTTTAAGTCCAATCAGAGCGATTTCAACGTAAAGAAAGAAAGCAAACGAAAGAACAAAAGAAACAAAAAGAAAATGAAGCTAAAAATCCCTGTTGGCAAAAACACACAATAAAATAATAAAACGCAGAATCCTTAAGTGGAACATTCCTTCCTTTTTATTTCTTTTTATTTCTGTTTCCCAGCGAACTCCCTTTCAGCTTTCAAGCTTTCGGCCAATCCAGGTGATCCAGGTCTCCTCAGGCGGTTCACGGTACAAAATCGTCACTATTCGAGACGTTACAATGAAAACTGAAACTCCTCAGTTTCTGATTGAAATATCTGCGGTTTTCATCCCTTCGTACTGGAAAGATCCAGACCCAGACGCACTTCCTGTGGAGCGAGACGCCGGACTCTATCTGTAAACAGGAAGTCGGATGTGCGCGTGCTGGTGGTCCAGCAGCCGCGGTACCGAGACAGTCTCGTAGCCTTTTCCCAGCATCTGCTCTTTAATGCACGGCGGGTGGATGTCGTTGATCAGGTATTCCAGAGACTGCAGGCTGCTGCTGAGGACCGAGGCATTGCACAGGCTTTTGCTGGGCAGGCTGCAGCACATGCCGCCTGTGCTGTCCAACGCTGGGTGTGGGTGATGGTGGTGGTGGTGATGATGATGGAGGTGGTGGTGATGATTATGATGATTGTGGGGCGGGAAGCCCAGCTCCCTGTGCCCGGCTGTAATGGCTGTGGCGGCGGTAGCCGTAGTCCCCGGCAGCTCCTGAGGGTTGTAGCAATCGCTGTCCGGCGTGACCAGAATGCTGTTCCATGGCGGCCCAAAGTACGGACCCACGGCAAAGTTTCCCTGCATTCCTGCTGCACAGTTCAAAGGGGAGGAGCTTATCTTGTCCAGCCCACTTCCTGCTCCTCCTCCTCCACTTATACTGGCTGTCATTGGGTACAACCGAGAAGAAGAGGAGGATGACACCTGGGCTCCCCCGATTAGGATGCTACTCCCCGGTGCGCAAGACTCTGGCGATTTGCTGATGGCCCCTCCACCACCGCTTCCACCACTGTACATCCTCAACACGGACTGCTGCTGCTGCTGCTGTTGTTGTTTCTGCCACAGGATGTAGTCCACGCCCTCAGAGTACACCTTCATCCCTTCAACGTTGTGTCCTGGAAGTCCTGTGCCGGAGTACCCCCCCAAGTTGCCGACATAACTCCCTCCAGATGAACTGGAAGAGACGCCGACTACCGTGGCGCCTTGCTTGCAGGGGCTTGGGTTAGGGGGCGCTGTGGAGACCTGCTGAAGGGCCTGGGCTTGGCAGTGCTGGTTGATCTGGTAGATGATGCTCTGGATTGAGGGCAGGTTAGATTGAGGAGGAAGGTTTAGCCCCCCTCTGCCTCCAGCAAGGGGTAAAACAGATCCAGCGACTGTCACATTCGGGGGCACGGCTAGAGTCTGGGCGTGACAGTGAGCTAAAGTGCTGCTGTTGTTGTTACTGTTGTTGTGGTTATTTGTGGTGGTGGGGGGTGGGTAAGGCGCTAAAGCTATCTGGGCGGGAGAGATCTTAGTCCGCCTGCCCTCGGAATTCTTCACCACGGCCTTCGCAGAGGCCACAAACGATGATGATGACAATGAAGAAGAAGAAGAAGAGCCTGAAGATAAAGACGAAGAGGATGACGAAGAGGAGACTTTAACGATGGCCAGTAGACCCTGGTAGCCTCCCGTGTGGAGGTGTGGGTAAGGGCTGTAGCGCTGGCCCGTGGTGTCGTAGCCGTTCACAGTCCGGTTAAGATGCTTATGTTGTGGGACCCTGATGTTAGTGGGGAAGATTTTGATGGACAGCGGGTTGTTGGCCGTCTTCTGGGCGTAGGCGTCCAGCTCCACCGTGCTGGGGTAGCGCGAATGAACAGGCATGCTCAGTTCACCTAAGAAACAAAGAGAAAGAGAAAGAGAGAGAAGGGACATGGTCAGTAATTAATTACTCAATCTTTCTCTTTACTCAATCTCATCCACTTCTGCTCTCAATCTTAGACTAAGACTAAACTAGACTAAGATCTAAACTGCCAGCTGTCCACCAACATTGGTAGACATTGATATCTAATTGAATGTTGATTTTGACAATGAGACATGTGAAGACAACATCTAATAATGCCAATATCAGTTAAACATAGATTAATGATGGTAGTTGATGTTGATTTAAGTTGATTAATCTCCAACCAATTTCTTCCAAACTTTACGAGAAAACATATAGGTGTTGAACACCGATCTTCAGTCTTGAGGAACGGTGACCAAAACACAACTTCTGGTCAATGTCATAATCTTACCATTGACTCTACATGAAATTAGTTAAGGATATTGGTGTCAGGTAACCAAAACCCAACTGAAGGTTGATGTCAAGTCAATGATTGGTTTAGACATTAACTCAATTTTTATTTCCAACAAAAATTTCATGTCTTTCCAATGGTGGAACTTGATGGCAAGCCAACACTGGGTTTTGACGCCAACCAGACTTTCACTTCCAACTAAAATTCAGCAGCTGTCCAATGTTGGAGCTTGATCTCAAGTCAATGTTGGGTTCTCACGCAAACTCGATTTTCAATTTCAACTACTGTCCAATGTCTGGACAACATTTCAAAGCTTCAAAGACTTTCTAAACTTTTCTAGATTGGTGTCTAGCACATGCTGGGATGGTATTCCTAAAGCAAGGCTAGGAACTAGTGATGGGTCTGACGACCCTAAAACCTCGACATGTGCCGAGCTGTCAAGGCGAAACCCCGTGTCGGTGCGCGTATCAAGTTAAGGAAAACCACGTGACCGATACACTTCCTGTATCGTTTGGTAGCGATGGGTCTGACGACACTGAAACTTCAGCGCATGCACCGAGCAAACAAGGCGAACCCCTGTGTCGGACCGCGTATCATTTTAAGGAAAACCACGTGACCGATGCATTTCCTCACGCAATTGCTTGCAATGACTTTCTTAGTCCAGCAGATGTCGCCATTAAGTGATACAGCAACACAGTTTCAACACAGTGTCGATACAGTTTGGGAAATGTGCCATACACCCAATGAGGCTTCATCTGCCCATCACTACTAGGAACCATTGAACTGGAGCATAAATGCCATTACAAAAATCTACTCTAATCTCACTTCAATTTCTTAAAAGCCCTCAGATGTCTCTCAGATATTAATTGGAAGGTTAACTGGAAGTATGGTGGACACAGTTGGAATGAATGGTTGGTAATAAGGAGGAAAAAGAGGAATTTAAAGCTAAATCAAAAGTTCCAATTGATCCAAATGATCTAGAACTGATCACCACACTGTGTTGTACAAAAGTGAGCCACAGTGAGCTCCAGAACTCAGCTGGAAAGGTTTCCAGAATGTTCAGTTTGGCTGACGTGGGCCTTTGTGCGGTGTGGTTTGCTTGCACAGGCTAATCCATTAAAAAGAGGCTGATCTTCGGGCCAGAAGGCCAGTGTGTGTTCGGCTTCATTCACACGAGAGAATGGCTGCTGCGTTATCAGTTTTCCATTCAGCGCAGACGCAACAGAGAACGTTCAATAACACAATTACCCGCCAACGCCGCCGCCATCGCGCTGCACGTGAACGGAATGGTGCAAAACGAAGGCGATCCTGTTAGCAGCCTGTGACCGGAATTTGATGAATGCCTCATAATCTCCCTTCGTCCATCATCATCCATATCTATCTCTCTGTTTCTCTTTCACTATTCATTTTTCTCTCTCTCTCTCTCTCTCTCTCTCTCTCTCTCTTTCTGTCTCGCTCTGTCTCTTTATCCCATTCCCTCCGCTCGCTCTCCCTCGGCGCAAGTTCAACCCGGGCCAAATGGATCTTTTTTTAAAAACTCAATCTGCGGAAAGCCTTCACCTTAGGCACTATTAAATCAGTGCTTTGCGAAATTAATTCAGCGCCGCAGAACTGGGTTACCCCCGGAAACCAGCGGCGACGCGCGAGAGGGAGAGAAGCGCGAGGGGCGGAGGAAAGCACTTTTTAATTGCGGTGACACAGTTGAGATTTATAAGTAGCAGTGGCAGCGACGGCAGAAGCGGCAGCAGCAGCGGCAGGGCTCGGGCTCAGCCAGACAAATTCCAATCAGCCCGGCACTAAACGGAGCCCTGCCGCTCGCCGGCCCCCCACAAACCCCCACCCGCACCACCGACCGGGAATTCCTAACCGGGTCGCCTTTTACCACCGGAGATTAAAGAACGAGAGAGTGGGGGCTGTCAAGGAGAAACACCATGAGGTGATTGAGACATTCGCCAGAGAGAAAAGATAACGGATAACTCAGATAACAGATAAGACATGGGTGTAGGTTGTAGTCTGTAGTTAATACAATAGATAGAACTAGAGATTAGAGTATTTAAATAAATGTAATTTTTTTTGCACAGAAAACAGGAGCAACAAAGCTTTATCTTAAGCACAGTAATTGGAACCTTGTCCATTATTACCAGTTAGCTGCCTGCAGTGGTTTATGGTTTTCCAGTGCTGAATAGATCTGCTTTAAACAAACAGTAATGCTCACTCTGTTTAATGTGGCAATAAGGCAAACTACCTGGCAATAAGTTACCAGATCATGTGGAACACTAACAATTCAGTTATTTGGGATGTTTTTTGGATACGGTCCCTTTCAGACAGCTTCCTCTTACAGCGTCCACAGTTAATCCTGTTGGATGTGGTTGGTCCTTCTTTGTGGTATGCTGACATTACCCTGGATACCGTGGCTCTTGATGCATCACAAAGACTTGCTGTCTTGGTCACAGATGCTCCAGCAAGACGTGCACCAACAATTTGTCCTCTTTTAAACTCTGGTATGTCACCCATAATGTTGTGTGCATTGCAATATTTTGAGCAGAACTGTGCTCTTACCCTGATAATTGAACCTTCACACTCTTACTGCTCTTACTGGTGCAAGGTGCAATTAACGAAGATTGAACACCAGGCTGCTCCAATTTAGCCATGAAACCTAAAATCCCACACTAAAATGATGACAGGTGTTTCAGTTTCATTGTCCAACCCCTGTAGCAGTGATGTTCTGAGAGATACCCTGTGTGAGTAATAAACTCTATTAGATTCCCAGTGGAAAACCTGGACTGACTGAATGATCAGACTGCAGGATTAATCTGTACAGGAAACTTTTTCATAGAGTTTGGATGGTCAGCAAAGGTGGACTGGGAAACACTTCCTCTCTCTCTCTTACACACACACTCTCTCTCACACACACACACAATCACACACACTCATGAGCAGCGGCGGCGTTAAACAGCGGAGGTGAAGGGCCGCGGTAAGATTGGATTTAAACGACATTATTCAGGCAATTTCACGGCTGCTTAACTCGAGCCCAGAAAGGAGCAGCGGGGCGGAGGAGGGAGGGGGGTGCTGGGGGACGAGGGGGTGCGCTTCATTTAGCAGTGATAAATCAACTGCCACAAATGACTTGCAACCTCCTCAAAAATGACATTTTTATGCAGAAGCACTTTAAAGAAAGTCTTAAAGTGAAAGCGGTGCGAGAGGAGCGGTGCAGTCAGCAAATGTCAGGGTGCCCTTGAGCGAGCGAGAGCGGAGACGAGAGAGACAGCGACCAACGACGAGCGACAGGAAGCCGTAATGTTTTCTTTAACAGGCTCTCACACACTTTAGCATCCATTAAAACCACCTCAAGACCACGACACAGCTAATTCAGTCTGATTCACCCTGTCCTTCTATAACAGGAGAGCGGCACTCTAACTCTAACCTCCAACTCAACCTAACTCTAACCTAACTCAACTCATCAGTTCATCACCAAGCCTGATATACATAACTCTAACCTAACTCTAACCTAACTCAATCTAACTCAACCTAACTCTAACCTAACTCAACCTAACTCTAACATAACTCTAACCTAACTCAATCTAACTCAACCTAACTCTAACCTAACTCAACCTAACTCTAACATAACTCTAACCTAACTCAATCTAACTCAACCTAACTCTACCCTAACTCTAACCTAACTCAATCTAACTCAACCTAACTCTAACCTAACTCAACCTAACTCTAACATAACTCTAACCTAACTCAACCTAACTAACCTAACTCTAACATAACTGTAACCTAACTCAATCTAACTCAACCTAACTCAACCTAATTCTAACCTAACTCAACTCATCAGTTCATCACCAAGTCTGATATGAGTTAAAGGAGCAGCACTACTAACTCACTAATACACCTAACTTAACCTAACTTTAACCTAACTCAAATCTAACTCTGACCTCTAACTCATCCTAACTCTAACCTAGCTCAACCTAACTCTAACCTCTAACTCAACCCAACTCTAACCTCTAACTCAACCTAACTCTAACCTATCTCAACCTAACTCTAACCTCTAACTCAACCTAACTCTAACCTAACTCAACCTAACTCTAACCTAGCTCAACCTAACTCTAACCTCTAACTCAACCTAACTCTAACCTAACTCAACCTAACACTGACCTAACTTTAACCTAACTCAACTCATCACTTCATCACCAAGCCTGATATGAGTTAAAGGAGCAGCACTACTAACTCACTAATACACCTAACTTAACCTAACTCTAACCTAACTCAAACCTATCTCTAACCTAACTCAACCTATCTCTAACATAACTCTAACCTAACTCAACCTAACTCTAACCTAACTCAGACCTATCTCTAACATAACTGTAATCTAACTCAACCTAAGTCAACCTTACTCTAAACTAACTCTAACCTAACTCAACCTAACTCTAACATAACTCTAACCCTAACTCAATCTAACTCTAACCTAACTCTAACCTAACTCAACCTAACTAAACCTAACTCAACCAAACTCTAACCTAACTCAACTCATTAGTTCATACCAAGCCTTATATACGTTAAAGGAGCAGCACTACTAAATTACTAATACACCTAACTCTACCTAACTCTAACCTAACTCTAACCTATCTCTACATAACTGTAACCTTACTCAACCTAACTCTAACATAACTCTAACCTAATTCTAAACTAACTCAACTTATCAGTTCAACACCAAGTGTGATATGAGTTAAAGGAGCAGCACTACTAGCTCACTAATACACCTAACTCAACCTAACTTTAATCTAACTCTAACCTCTAACTCAACCTAACTCTAATCTAACTCTAACCTCTAACTCAACCTAATTCTAACCTAGCTCAACCTAATTCTAACCTAACTCTAACCTCTAACCCAACTTAACTCTAACCTCTAACTCAACCTAACTCTAACCTCTACCTCAACCTAACTCTAACCTCTAACTCAACCTAACTCTAACCTCTAACTCAACCTAACTCTAACCTAACTCTAACCTCTAACTCAACCTAACTCTAACCTCTAACTCAACCTAACTCTAACCTAACTCTAACTCAACCTAACATCTTTTTACAGGTACATTGTCTGCTTGGCAACATTAAACTTCTGTTAATAATCTAATAATTGCATTTAATATTATATGTAATATTTTATTTTTGATCATTCATTTAACACTAATATATTTTGTTGAGAGTAAATGCTAAACATCCTGCTCTACAGCTGAATTCAGTCCTCAGATCTTTACTTTCTCCACCGTTCTCATTTTAGTGGATTTGAAAGGGAACATGGCGTTCTCCTGAAGCAGCTGATCCAGGTAATGAAAGCTCAGTCACGCTCATATTCCCTCAGTAAACAGCAAACAATAAATATTTAACACAACTCATCACCGACAAATCAGCTCACACCCACAGCAGCTGTACAACACAAATCCCCCCAAACACCACACACCACCGCTCTGCATCTCTACAGCACCGACACAATAACGGAAACACCTGAAATAATGCATTAAACTTTCCTCACTGATTCAGTCTGAAATATACTGAGATATCTGATTCAGACTCCTGGATTTAGTGAACGATTCTATCTAAATGAATTGTACTATTAATTGAGAAACAGTCAGTTCTGACCACACAATCTGATTTATCATTATCTGATCCAGTTTGATTGTTAAATTATGATCACTAGACCTCTTTACTTGTTGATATGTTGACCTGAATCAGTTTATTGAATCAGTTTGACTGGTCTACTGAATTAGTTAACCAAGTCAGTTTGACAGCTAAATTGAATTTGTCTACTGAATCAGACAAGTTTTATTACAGGTGCATCTCAAAAAATCAGGACGTCATTGAAAAGTTACTATATTTTAGTAATTTATTAAAAATGTGAAACTCTATATTATATAAATGTATTACACACAGAGTGATCTATTTTAAGCATTTATTTATTTTATATTTTATTGTTGATGTTTATACTTCTGTTACTTCCCATCCTGCAATGTGATTGGCTGAGAGGCGTTCTATGAGTTTTGCCATTATCAGCCGGTAATGCACTGTAACCGATGCTCTCCATGAATTACTCCACCACATACAGGTAACCTAGCAATGATGCAGGAAAATCTTTCAATAAAAAGCAGTCTGCGGCCATGTGCATTTAAACGCAGCACAGCAGTGCCAATATTACACGTCATAGCACTCCGTTTTGTGTATTATTGCTCAAATATGGCTTACAGCCAATGAAAACCCAAAAATCAGTGTCTCAGAAAATTAGTGTGCCAAGTCCTGCTGGAAAATGAAATCTGCATCTCCATAAAAGTTGTTCTTAGCAGAGGGAAGCTGTAAGATATGAAGTGCTCTAAGATTTTTCTTTGGACTTGATAATAAACACAGTGGATCAACACCATCAGATGACAGACGTGTCTCTCCAAACCATCACTGATTGGTGGAAACTTCACACTAGACCTCGAGCAGTTTGGCCTGTGTGTCTCTCCACTCTTCCTCCAGACTCTGCTCCCTTGATTTACTTTAAATGAAATGTAAAATTTACTGATGATCAGTGATGGATTGGAGAGACATGTCTGTCATCTGCTGGTGTTGATCCACTGTGTTTTATTATCAAGTCTATATGAATCAGTGTGTGTGATTGTATTGGTAGGAGCTGCTGTAGAGGGAATGATGAATGCAGGAGTGTGTTGCTGCGGGCGGAGCTGGCGGAGTTGGCGGTGGGCAGGTTAGCGCAGATGGCAGATGCGGTGTGTACCCGGGCGGGGGGTCGGGGGGTTGGTGTGTGTGTGTGTGTGGTGGGGGGGGTGTCTCTGAGGTTGATGAAAAGGCTCTGATCTACGCTGTGCTGTCAGCGCCTAATTGGAGGTGGTCTAAATGGGTCAGACAGAACAGGGACTGTCACACAGCTGTCCAGCCCACACACACACACATACACACACACACACTCACACACACACACACGCACACACACACACACACACACTCCTGCCCCTCGGTGACAGCAGAGCCACCATCCTTTGATGTTCCCCGACAAGCAAATTCCAGGGCAGAAGGGGCGTGCAGGGAGGGCTGTGTGTGAATGTAAGTGTGTGTGTGTGTGTGTGAGAGAGTGTGTGTGTGTGAGTGAGTGTGTGTGTGTATTTTACGAGCAGACTGACAGCAGACGTATTTTATTTGCTCT
This sequence comes from Astyanax mexicanus, assembly GCF_023375975.1. NCBI lineage: Eukaryota > Metazoa > Chordata > Actinopteri > Characiformes > Acestrorhamphidae > Astyanax > Astyanax mexicanus. Next base: position 9,577,309 of record NC_064429.1, read on the forward strand.
GGAGAGAGTGAGGGGGGGGTTCAAAGCGGCGCGGCGGCGGCGGGTCCAGATGCGGAGCGAGGAGAACTTTCTGATCTGATACATGAAGGAGAGAGGAAACGTCTCTGATCAGAGTGTGTGTGTGTGTCTGTGTGTGTGTGTGTAATTTTAACCAGCGGAAAAAACAAACAAAAGCACACTGTGTTTTCTGATGTTTTTTTCTGATCTCTCTGTACTGTCACTTGTGGATAAAGGTGGTCTGGTTTGTGTGGTTAGTGATGTTTGTTAGCGCTGCTGTATTGCTGTGATAAAGGTTATACACTGTATAGGCTGAGTGATGCACTCTGGAGAGGGTTATCTGGTTAGTGTCTTTTTTCTTTGTGATTGGATTCCATGATTGGATAATCTATTTGTGGAATGCATTTCAGGTTTATTCGGGTCAAAATCTCGGCTTCATCCACTTCTGATGAGTCTTCGTTAGGGCTCAAACATCAAATGTTACTGTATATAACCAGCTGTACATGAACATTATATGGATACATTTGTCAGCCATAAAATGAAAACCATTCTTATAAAGAGGTGTATATATTAGGCAGCAAGTGAACAGTCTTTGAGTTATTAATTTTGATGTGTTGAGGCAGAAATATGGACAAGTGTAAGAATCTGTGACACTCTGAAAACAACCAAACTATTTTAGACTATGGGTCGGAACATCTCCAGGACATTAGACAGGTTTTGTAGGGTGTTTCTGAAAAGGATAACCAGTAAAACAGTGATTTATCAAGTTTCCTTGATAATCATAGAGGCTCCGCCCACCTCACACTTTACAGAACATCAGAAAGTATCATCTGTAATGTTAGACTTGGAGCCAGATTCCACAGAACACATTCAGATGATCCCAAACTCAACCCATCCAAAAGTATTGGAAAAAAATATTTCTTCTGAAAGGTTTTGGGGCTTTCCTCGGAACGTGCTGTGATGCTGCCTAGTGATGCGACATTGATCAGCTTCAGTTGGAAAAAAGGGCAGAGATTCACCATTTCGGTCTGCTGGTTGAGAAACTCAGACAGTACACACTGCGGGAGTAGCCAGCAGACTTTGTCTGAGGGTGGAATCTGTACCTCCTGTGGATAAGTATGTGCATCAGCAGCCTGAGTCTGAGAGAGCGTTTCGTTCTGCTTGTTGAGAACCTCAGAGAGTACTCAGCAGAATTAGACAGCAGACTTCATCTGAGGGAGGGATCTGTAGCTACTGTCATTTTGTCACTTCATGCACATGTTTTGTAGAGCCCAGAGACCTATTCTAACTAAAGCCATCTTTAAAATAGAACCTAAACATTTTCTTTTTCTACCTAAAAATGAAGTAATTTTGCCCACATTCCAGGGGCACAATGAGCATATGTTTTGGGCACCCAATTACCCGTGTGCTCACGTTTCCGTCCCGCTTGGCTAATTGCTGCCGTGAGGATCCAGCAGAAATCCTGCAGTAAAGCTCAGCCGCTGCCAGCGTGGATTCTGCTCGGTGACACGCGCCGCATTCTCCACGCCACAAATCAACTGCTGAATCCTGCCCTGTAGGGGAAAATCACCCTCTCTCTCTCTCTCTCTGTCTGTCTCTCGCTCGCTCATTGTTTGTCAACAGGGCGAGCCCCCCTGGCACCCACCCTGGCATCAAAAGGCTTCACACTTCACAGAGCGCAGGGATTAGAGGGCTTTCAGGCCAGCGGGGGCTGCAGAGAGAGAGAGATGCTCCAGCTGGCCCAAACCCCCGGCTAGAACTGCCACCACCAGCACAAACGGCTAACGGCTAACTGCTAACGTCACAGCCTGGCAAAAAAAAAAAACTCTGGATTTATGCCTTTTTTCCTCATAACAACAAAAAAAAAATGCAGCCAATCAGCTAAGAACTGCATGGTGCCAACCAGAACCAGGGTTGGGTGGCATCCAAATTTTTCAATCAGTCATATCATGTCCAAACATTACCACGTCATACCAGAATTTTATTAGTATTTAGATGTTTAAATTGATTTTACTCAAAAAAATTCTGAAAGCAATGAAATGAATTGTAGGCATATCAATACTTGCATCAGCAGCCGGAATCTAAGAGAGACCATTGTTGAAAGTCATGCTCTCTCTGAGTGGGTAGGTGGTGCTCTCCCAGCACAACATCACATCATCATGTCATGTTGTGCTGGGAGATGCACTCTGGAGAGGGGTATCCAGTCAGTAGGGTTACGTCTTTCTTCTCTTTCTTTAATGAGATGCGTAAGTTTTACTCATTTTGGTCCATGTTATTTTGAAAACAAACACCAGACTGATTGGAACTGCAGCTGTAATCCTTAACTTCAAAAAATAAATAAAAAATAAAAAAAATTGGCTGAACTTTTCATTTCTAACAATCATAGTTCTTTTTTCCTTAACTTGTGGCTTGTCAGTATACGATATATTATCTTATCTTATGCTAATATGATATCTTACCAAACTATCAGGTTGTTAGCATTAGCGCTGTTAGCACGTTAATGTGGGTATATAATACAGACGGCTGAATGAGTTCATCAGATATGAATAGAGTAATGAGAACAGTGCAGTCCTGTGCGAGTAATCAGATCATGTTTATGTGCACAGTGCAGATGGCTCACACACACACACACACACACACACACACTGAGCCGTTCACGCCTTTGTAAACTAACACAGACCTGCTCCCAGAGATAAAAGTGAAAAGAAGACACACTGATGCAACTCTCTCTCACACACACCCATGTGGTCTGGCTGCAGTGGGCTGTTTTTCACAGAAACCTCCTGGGCTAAATGTTACACACACACACACACACACACACACACACACACCTTAATTACTTCCCAAGAGGAACACAGGCTGTGCCCACCCTCCAAACAAACACCCACACACCCCCCTAAAAACACAAACACACCAACATACACCAACACACACAATATTACTACAACCAGCGTTTCCAATAAAGTGGCCAGTCCAGTTGAGTAGAAGAAGCACACAAGGTGAGGTAGGTGTTTCTAATAAAGTGGCCAGTCCAGTTGAGTAGAAGAAACGCAAGGTGAGGGAGGGTGTTTCCAATAAAATAGCCAGTCCATTTGAGTAGAAGGACCGCAAGGTGAGAGGAGGGTGTTTCCAATAAAGTGGCCAGTTCACTTGAGCAGAAGAAGGACACAAGGTGAGGTGGGTGTTTCCAATAAAGTGACCATCACTGTACATCAGATTTACACAGCTTCCACACTTCCCCTTAATTAATAACAGTAATCTCTAATAGACATGCTTTATACAGCACCAGTGACAAATTTGGACACACCTTAAATTCAGGGTTTTTTCATTATTTTAAAATGTTCTGCATTGTTAATTAATACTAATTAATACTGCTAATTGATTAATACTATTACTGTTATTGTGGGCAAAGTATTGTGATCATATTGTATTATGATATCATCTTTAATGTAAGGAACATATTGTGATACTATAGTATTGTGATAATTTGGTATTGTGATATCTTATCATGATAATATCGTATAGTGATAATATTGTATTGTAATAGTGTATTAGCGGCTGTTTCTGCAGTAAAGTTGGATAAAATCTCTGTTTATCCCCCTGATTTCAGTTGAAATGGAGCAGGTGTCCCAATACTTTTGGACAGGAAGTGTGTGTCTGTGTGTGTGTGTGTGTGTTCTCCTGGCTGTGGTGATGCTGAAGCTCGTAAATCTGCAGGATGTGGATCTCACCCCACCATCAGCACATCTGAGACACACACTGCGGTCTCACTCCTAACCACACCGACAGCTACACAACAATAAACACACAGCACAGAGTGTGTGTGTGTGTGAGAGTGTATGAGAGAGTGTGTGTGTGTGTGTGTGTGTGTTTCAGTTCTATCTGTGTCACAGTCAAAACACAGGTCTGTTTTTATGTACACAGATCAAGCACAACATTATGACCACCTACAGGTACGAGTGGATCAGATACAGCAGTGCTGCTGGAGTTTAATCGGTGTGTGTGTGTGTGTGTGTGTTTGATCAACACTGATGTTCTCCCCATTCTACACAAAGTTCATTCAGAGTTTATTATGTGTGTGTGTGTAGTGGAGTAATTGATGGGTTAACTGAAGTGTGTGTGAGGTGTGTGTTTCATAGTGGAACGAAGACTAAACCACATCACCCTGAACTAAATATACACACACACACACACACACACACACACACACACACACACACCGGCTGAGGTGATGCACAGGTAAACAACAGGAACTGATTCTGAGAAACACACACACACACACACACACACACACACACACACACACACACACACACAGCATGTTTAAAGACAGTGTTATTACTGATAATAACACACATGATGTTTTTGCTTTGTGTTTGTCCCATTACACATTATTATTTCTCTTTTATTTTCTCTATTTTACCTTTTCATCTTTCTATCCTTCATCTCTTTTCTTCTTTTTTGATCTCTCCCATCCTTTTTATTCTCTTTTCTTTCCATCTATTTCATTATTTTCTCTCTCTCTGTACACTTTGTAATTTATTCTCTCTCTGTTTTCTTTTTCTGTATCTCTCCATTCATCCATCTATTCTTCTTTTTTTCTTTGTTCTCTAACTTTTTTATGTTCATCTTATTATCTAACCCATCTCTCTCTCTCTCTCTCTCTCTCTCTCTCTCTCTCTCTCAGGTGTATTCATCCTAGTGACCGTTGCCTGGACACCAGTGGTCTGCTCAACTTCCTGTAATCTTTACCTCACTTCCTCCCCAGCTCACCTCCTTACTCAACACACACACCGACACATCATTCACATATCACACATTTCTGTTATTAATTAAAATTACATTACAAGTATGGGTCAAAGCTTATAGTCCATATTTACAACACATAAAAAAACAAATATGAGCTTTCAGAAAGAATACAGATTTAAATAATCAAACAAAAAGTAACTAATAAACAGCTCAACAATGACTCAAACAATCAAACAACAAAAACTCAACAAACAACACTCACTGATGCCTCAAAATATTACTCAACAAGCGACTCAATCATCTCAACAAATTACTCAACTCAACAAAAACTAAACAAACAACTCAACTCAAGAAACTCCTCAAATGAATGCTCAACAAATTTGACAAATGATGCAACAAATGACACAAAAGGGAACCAAAAAATGACCCAATGAACGATTCAACCAATGACCCAACAAACAACTCAAACAGACAGTGAACAGGAAGATCAAACCAGAGTAACCTTTCAGCTCCTTCACCTCCAGTCTAAACCAGCCCAGCATCAGCTCCACCACCGCTGCACAGAGTGTGTGTGTGTGAGTGTGTGTGTGTGTGTGTGTGTGTGAGATTCGTTTAGCCTCTGTTTGCACTCGGTTGTTTGTGTTTGTTTGGCAGTGGGCAGTGAGGCGAAAGGTAAACAAAGTGTCATCAGAGCGTTGAGACTGGACACTGAGTGGACACACACACACACACACACACTGCCCAGTATAAACTCTGAATGAACTTCAGTAAACTCTAAAAACTCCAGAGAGAAAATGTTCTGTATAGAACTGAAACAGGGTTCTTTGGCTCTAGGGAGAACATCTGTTTTTATATGCTTAAAAGAATCTCCAAAACATCTCAGATTTACTAGAGAACCAATAAGGAACCCTACTTCTAGAGATCTGACCTTTAATCGTGTCTCAAAAGGATCTCGGATTTTCTGAAAAAATCTTTGAAAAAAACTTTTTCATTGGTTTAGAGGAAGCTACACTCTAAGGAGGGTCCTTAGAGAAGATCCTTGAAGATATAGGAGTAAAATAGGTTCAGCTTTAAAAGATGATCTTCAAAATATCTTAGATATTAAAACTACTTTAGAACTAAAGAACTACTCAAGATCCACCTTGTTACGAAGGTCTGACCTGTCTTAATTGCTATCTTGGCAATGAAAAACACAGGTGCACCACTGATTGAATACATACTAAATATAAATAAAATAACATTGCTGTTCCCGTAAATGAGCTGCTGGAGCTCCTTCACAGCGTCAACCAGCAGCTCAGTTTCCTCTGCTGAGAAGAGTTTGTTGGACACGTCCAGGTAGCTGCACCGTTAAAATAGCAATCCACCAAAGTCAGAGCTCACCTGATCTACTCTTAAAGAGAATGATGTGCAAGAGACGCTCTGAATGATTTATTTCATGTTATGGCCAAAATCAACCACACCTATGATTAATTAAGAGAATTATTAGCTTAATGCCTTTTGCGCATTTAGATGTGCTTAAGGTGTACTTTTCCCGTCGTTATGACAGCAAAGGTACAATGATGCCCTAAATCAAGCTGCACAGTGCACAATTTAATGACTGAAGAACGTTCTCAGGTTCTGCTGGTGGTGGAAGGATAGGAGATTATTATGTTTATATTGTGTAAATTGGTGTAAATATATTTATTAAAAGCTGTGTAGAAATTCATCTCTGTTATTATAACTGAACACAGTCCTGTGGGGCTGGAATCAGCGCTGTTTTCTCACGCTGAAAGAAAGTGTGTGTGTGTGTGTGGTTGGCTGAGCGAGCGCAGTGCTCACAGTGAGCAGATAAATGGAAAGTGACGCGAGTGTGTGTAGAAGCGTATTAGCGGTGACGCTTTGACTACAGACAATAAAGAGCTATAGCTCTGAGGAGAGAGAGAGAGAGAGAGAGAGCAGAGTAAAAAGAGATAGAGAAATGAAAAAAGAAAAAAAAAACAGAGAAAAGAGAGAACAAAGAACATATGCAAGTGCTGTCCAGAGCTATGCCTTTATAAAACAAAAGAATTGTGTATTATTGTTATGACGTGCTTTTTTTACTTTAAAAAAGGGTTCTTAAGTTAAAGTAATGGTTCTATATAAACCAACTTAAACTCCCTGAGTTTTTCTGATTTTGCTATTTATAGGTTTATGTTTGAGTAAAATGAACATTGTTGTTTTATTCTATAAACTACAGACAACAGTTCTCCCAAATTCCAATTAAAAATATAGTCATTTATAGCATTTATTTACAGAAAATGAGAAATGGCTGAAATAACAAAAAAGAAAAAGATGCAGAGCCTTTTTTCAGACCTCAAATAATGCAAAGAAAAAACAAGTTCATATTCATAAAGTTTTAAGAGTTCAGAAATCAATATAAAATATTTGGTGGAATAACCCTGGTGGTTTTTAATCACAGTTTTAATCATGCATCTTGGCATCATGTTCTCCTCCACCAGTCTTACACACTGCTTTTGGATAACTTTATGCTGCTTTACTCCTGGTGCAAAAATTCAAGCAGTTCAGTTTGGTTTGATGGTTTGTGATCATTCATCTTCCTCTTGATTATATTCCAGAGTAATTCAATTTGGTAAAATCAAAGAAACTCATAATTTTGAAGTGCTCTCTTATTTATGTGAAATATGGCAACTGAAAACACAGGTGCTCCACTGACTGATTTGAACCTAGGCCTATAATTGACATTATAGACATTGCTGTTCCCGTAAATGAGCTGCTGGAGCTCCTTCACAGCGTCAACCAGCAGCTCAGTTTCCTCTGCTGAGAAGAGTTTGTTGAACACGTCCAGGTAGCTGCACCGTTACAATAGCAATCCACCAAAGTCCGAGCTCACCTGATCTACTCTTAAAGAGAATGATGAGCAAGTGACACTCTGATTGATTTATTTTACGTTACGCCCAAAATTAACCACACCCATTATACTTTTCCCGTTGTTACGATAGCAAAGATACATAGAGCTCATAACCGGCTACCAGTAGTAAAAATGTTCCAGCACTTTTACTCTATACAGTCCACAGAGTATCCACAGCTTTCCACAGTAAACACAGCTCACTGTTCACTATCCTCTCTTTCGTTTCTCTCTCTCTCTCTCTCTCTCTCTCTCTCTCTGTCTTTATAAAGGGGGGATGAATTCCTGCATCAGCAGATCTCAGCAGCAGCAGCAGCAGATCAGTGACCGCAGCACCAGCCATGATGTCGAGAGGGATTAGACGTGCGAGGCTGAAACTCTGCCCTGCGGCTCACAAATCACCAAATCACAACATCCACTTCCATCTCCTTCTCCTCCTCCTGCTGCTGCCGCTCTGTAATTCTACAGAGCACCCATCTCCCCACACTCAGCCCCGGCTCACACTACACTGCGCTGTTTCCTCCTATCTCCAGCTCTCACAGATTAAACACACGCACAGATCCACCTTAAATATACACATGCTATTAAAGAGTTATTTGAGAAATGCCATAAAATATCCAATTTTAGTGCTACATAGAGCCATGCTGTGTGAATTTGAAGAGCATTTTAAAGAACACTAATGGTTAAATAACCTTCACTTTATGTACAAGGCTATTTAGGTCCTTCAAATTCAATCATCTCTATTACAAACATGGTCTTACATAAAAGTGGTTCTTCTATGATATCACTCAAAAAAAATCTTACAGGACTAACAATTTTATAATTTGTATAGCACTGCTAAGGTAATTTTTTAATTAGAATAGCACAGCTCAGGTACATTTTCTATTAGAATAGCATTGCTAAGGTTAATTTACTATTAGAATAGCACTGCTAATGTAATTTTACAATTTGAATAGCACTGCTAAGGTAGTTTTTTAATTAGAATAGCAGAGCTCAGGTAAATCCATGATTAAAACCGCACTGCTAAGGAAAACGTACTATTAGAACAGCACTGCTGAGGTAAATCCGTGATTAGAACAGCACTGCTGAGGTAAATCCATGATTAGAATAGAACTGCTGAGGTAAATGTACTATTAGAACAGCACTGCCGAGGTAAATCCATGATTAGAATAGATCTGCTGAGGTAAATTTACTATTAGAACAGCACTGCTGAGGTAAATTTATGATTAGAACAGCACTGCCTAGGTAAATCCATGATTAGAACAGCACTGCTGAGGTAAATTTATGATTAGAACAGCACTGCTAAAGTAAATCCATGATTAGAATAGAACTGCTGAGGTAAAAGTACTATTAGAACAGCACTGCCGAGGTAAATCCATGATTAGAATAGAACTGCTGAGGTAAATGTACTATTAGAACAGCACTGCCTAGGTAAATCCACGATTAAAACAGCACTGCTGACGTAAATCCATGTTTAGAATAGCACTGCTGAGGTAAATATAGCTATTGTTTTGTTGGTTTGTCTGCTGAGATAAATAAAAGTGTTCAGTGTTCAATAAGTGTTTTTAAATGCAGTTCAGTAATTGCTTTTTTGTTTTTTGAAGAAATGAAGAGACATTGAAACTAATGAAAATGGGCAGGCAAATTTTTAATTTAGTTTGGTTTCGGTTTCAACCAAAAATATGAATTTTGTTGCATTAGTAATTACTCTGTTTTTATAGGAAAAGATCAGAAAACAAAGAAACAACAAACAAAGACAAAATAAATGAAACAGCCAAAAAGCTCAATTTGTAACAGAGTGGAACATTTTTCATCTTCCCGATCTCAGAAATATAAACACTGACCTGCTTTCCATCCCTGAGATTACCATCGAGAAACCACACGGTGCGCACACACACACACACACACACACACACAGTGACAGTGCTCATGCTGATGAATGTGGAGGAGAGTGCAGAGATGAGGGAGATTATGAGAACAAACAGAGTCTCAAAGGAACTGATAACACAGTGAGTGTGTGTGTGTGTGTGTGTGTATCCTGCCACGAAGATGCAGAGCTGTGTGTTTTTTATATGGGTCTGCGCTGTCAGGATGAGGCAGCGGTGTGTGTGTGTGTGTGTGTGTGTGTGTGTGTGTGTGTGCGTGTGTGTTCTGTCAGGATGAGACAGTGGTGTGTGAGCAGTGTATGTGTGTATACATACAAGCAATTAGGCTACATGTCTTTTTCTGTGTGTGTGTGTGTGTGTGTGTCTGAGTGTGTGTGTGTGTCCTGTCTGATTGAGGCAGTGGTGTAAAGAAAAGACTATATTATATCAGGGTCAGACTGATGTATCGATATATCAGCTGTCAGATTATCCCATTGACTAATATTAGCAATCTGGGGTTTTATTGATAATATAAAAAATCACTTATAATTATAAAATAAATAACACACTAAAATTAAATGTGTTGCAGAATTATTTATACTGACAAACACAAAGAGGATAAAACCTCTTCTCAAAAGTCTAAACACTTGTTACCCAAAACCCAAAAATCAGTGTCTCAGAAAATAAGAATATTATATAAGACCAATTGGTACTTTTGGTCCTGCTGGAAAATGAAATCCCCACAGATTTTTGGGTTTTCATTGGCTGCAAACCATAATCATCAACAATAAAAGAATTAAACACTTATATTAGATCACTCTGTGTTTAATACATGTATGTATTTACTGAACTAAAATAACTTTTCAATGATATTCTAATGTTTTGAGCTGCAAATCTGCAAATATAATATAGTTTTAACTATTTATAGTAAAATTTACTAAAGATGAGAGAGATTTTCATTATTCCCAACAATTTGTTAGACGAAAATTTAATGATATCATTTATAAATTATTGTTTTAAAGTAGTTTGGTTTTAATAATGATGTATGTAGTTTTTTGGTTGCAGTTCTTTATTCTGCAGGATATATGAGGATAAATTGTGCAGTTTGGGTGTGTTTTGGGTGGATTTATGAATTATGTTCAGTGTTTTAATAGCATTTGTAAGAATCTGTAATCAGTAAGCTGTGATTGGTGGGGATTGGACAGTAAATTAGTAAATTTTTGGTTTGTTCTGTTTGAATTAATGAAACATATTTCTCTCTGTTTAAACAGAAGATCCTATTGATTTCATTCAGATCTGCACTACAAATAATTTCATGGATTCTGATCACAGATACGCGTGTGTATGTGTGTGTGTGTGTGTTTGGGTGTGTGTGTGAGTGAGAGTGTGTATAAGAGACTCATCTTCCAGTGTACTGTCTGTCCTCTGTATATGTTTTGTCTGTAGAGCATGTCCTCTACAGGAGGCGTGTGACTGACAGCAGAGTGTTAAACTCTTTTATACAGCACTCTGAAAGCACAGGGTAGTGTGGAGAGGTGTGTGTGTGTGTGTGTGTGTGCAGAGATATTAGCGTAATGAGAGATGAAGGTATGATGTCACTCTAATCTCAGCCCTAAACTCTGATTAAAGACTGCATTGATGGGCTGTGTGTGTGTGTGTGTGTGTGTATGTGGTAGAACATATAAACCTAAGTTTATATCATATTTTACAGTCTCAGAACATATCTCAGTTTATGTTGAATATATTAAAGTTAGAATCAGCTGCTTTTCACTGTATATATTTCTGTTTGTATTGTTACTGGGGTTGGTGTAGTTTTGGGGGATGACTGTAGTTTAGTGGAAATGTATATATATATATATATATATATATATATATATATATATATATATATATATATATATATATATATATATATATATGTATTGGTGGCCAAATTGGTATATTGTTCAGAATCTGTTGTATCATTGTAAGACTAGGCCTGCAATAAAAGATATAATTTTAATTTAAAAACTATTAAATAACACTGACATAATGATTATAGAACAGCTTAACAGAATAACAAAATACTCTTTTAAAGAGAAGAAATTTGTCATTTATTCATAGTTTAGGAAATGTATACTCTTTTCTTTACCTACTGTAGCCAGTGCATGCTAACATACAAATAAACACAATAGAATAGATATCACCATTCTCAAATATAATTGAGTCTATAATTGAGCCTATGTGAGACTATTGTATGTTTGGAGTCTGTTGTAATATTGGGGGATTATATAAAGCTTCAGTGAAAGTCCTACTAGGAGACTCTTATGCTACGTCACCTTATCTACCGACCAATAAGCATCTTTCACTTGTTTTTAAAATAACCAATGGCAGGATCTATGTACGTCCAGACCCAATTAGACTTTTACTTACTATTGTTTTAATATCTAAATGTTTAATTCTATGAATATTAAAGGGTTTTGTCTTGTTTTCTTAGCTTCTTGTATCATTGTGAGATTTTTGTATGTGTGTGTGTGTGTGTGTGTGTTAGAGTGTATGTGTGTGTGTGTGTACCATCATTGTCTCAGGTTCTTTCTGATATATCTGCGTAGGTCACAGTCAGTGTTCACAGGGCATCACTCATTTCCTCCATCATCCAACCCGTCTCACTCTCTCTCTCTCTCTCTCTCTCTCTCTCTTTCTCTCTCTCTCTCTATAAGTCCTCTATAAGCTCTTGGCACTCTATCCATCCTTCTGCCAAATCCATCCACAGTAACAGCCCATAGCAGCCACCGGCCTGCTGGCTAACGCCCTGGCAACCACCCCGGCAACCTCCCCGGCAACCCGCCCGGCAGCCTGTGCACGTACTGGGCAGCACGTGGGCGGAGTCACGGCCGCCCGCAAAGTTCGGAAATGAGCTTGAGGAGCATTTACTGCGGCCTGCTGGGAGAAGGGGCTATTTAATCAGCCAATCACTGACCCAGAAACTCCAGCAGACCGAAATCTGACTTCTGAGAGAAATCTGACAGTGTAAATAAATATAAACAACTGAGTTTTATAAATAAATGCAAACAAACATAAAAAATACATAAACAAAAAAAGTATTATCACTAGTGCCTAAATACTGTTATAAATTTACTGAAGAATGGAAATTGTAAATTTAAAAATATATTATTGCATTTTTTTTTTTACTAAACATTGTGCACTAGTACCCCATTGGGCAGTGCTACTCCAGAACCACTGCAGTAAGCCTGAAAGCATAAAGGTTCTGGGTTCTAGGTTCTTGTTGGTTCTGTAAATTGCAGAGATCCACTAGTTTCTCACTTTTTAATCTTTAGACAGTCTGAATAAAGATCAAAGGTGTGATAAGTATCTCCATTCATTACTCTGTAATAGAAGTATAAATACTAGAGTTTAAAATACTTCTGAAGAAGTTGAAAAAGTATCAACTCAAGCTTTTTACTCTTTAAGTAAAAGTGTTTAAAAAAAGTACTGGTTTCAAAACTACTTTAAGTATAAAAGTAAAAGTAATGTAAGGAGAAAAAGTAAAGTTATTCAGAACAAAAGCTTAGGCCACGCCCACAGACTCCTTTAGAGTAAAATAAATACTTCAGTAAATTGCAGATAACCTACATTTCTACTTAAGTATAACAACAAAATATTTAAACTTCATTAATTGACATTGCTGAAAATGATCTAAATTGGTTCTGATTGGTTCACACTGAACACTTAACGCTGCCACTCAGTCTGTTTATTTGCCCAATAGTATTTTATTAGCTGCTATACTGACAGCCCACCGTGCTTGGACCCAACGATTACCACCTAAGATATAATTTAAAAACATTCAAGATTTGGATGAAATATTAATGGGAGCTATATAATATGAGGGCCTTTTAAAGGACATTAGATTGGTGTGTGTATAACATAATAATAAGCTTTAAAAAAAGAAAAAAAATAATAAAAATTGGGCATTAGAACCACCACTATCAGTATGCACCACTAATGGAGAGAGAGAGAGAAAGAAAGAGTAAAAGAGTGAGAGAAAGAGAGAGAGAGAGAGATGTATGAGTGTGGACATTAATCAAAATCTATATAGACACAGGGAGAAAGGGGGCGGGAAACAGCTGTCAATCAAGTGCAGGAAAGCAGGACAGTGTGATTGGACGCAGCAGGAAATCACCAGCCGAACAAAATACCACTCAGTTAGAAAGGATGGGTCAAAGCACACACACACACACCCCTGAATCTTTACCTCTAATGCACTCTGTGTGTGTGTGTGTGTGTGTGTGTGTGTGCTGCAGTAATAGAGGCAGTAAGGGGTAAAGGTTGTAATTAGAGCTGACACTTATGACCCTATTTAAATATTTCACTGCTCAGATTCGTGATTAGTTTCAGTTATTAGTGGATGAAGAGACTCACGCAGAATTAATTAGGGATGCGCTGTTATGGGAACTGTGGGCTGATGCTGATGTCTAACATACTTCAAGCACATATCTGCTGATATTGATATTTTAACACTATAAAAATTGGGATTAAATCTATTTGGAAGACCGAAAAAATGCATTATAACATATACAGAGTTGAGAAACTGAAAAACATCAAATATAGGCACAAATATGTAGACAATTTCAGGGGTCCTTTGGTATCTTTGGTATTGTGAGGGCACAAAAAAAACATCTTACACGGCACAAAACTAATTTTCTTATTTAATCATGGGTGTGTTTTGAGCTTGTAATGTGAAATAAACCAATCAGTGTGCCAGTTGTCATTCCCTTTAAGGGGCAGGTGAGCTCTGACTTTGGCATGTTATTATCTTTACAGGCACGTCTCAGCAGAGGATGCTGAGCTGCTGGTTCATGCTGTAAATAAACACCAGCAGATCATTTATTATGAGAATAGCAATGTTATTTTATTCTTTATTATGTTTAATGTTAAGTTAAAAGTCAGGGTTTGTGCACTGCTGCATGTCTGTGTGTTTAATGAACACGGGTGTAGACGAGCGAGCTGGGCACACCTATAAGACTGTTGTCAGGGTTTTAATCAGACAGTGGTGCACCTCTGTTTTCTGTTGCCAAAATAGCAATATGACATATATATATCGTCCAAATACAGCTGCTTTCACAAGATTTTTTTTTCCTACATGGCCAACTGCATCATCAGCGGCATCATCACACCTATCTGTGATTGAAAATGTGTGGGATGCTACTGGACCCTCCGGACCGCTTCAGGAACTGCATAAGATCATTCAAGCTGATTGGGATGATATATCGAAGGTGACCTCTGGACTGGCTGCACTCCAGTGGATGTATTGCTTAAAATATATTCAACGCACTGTAAAGGACGCAGAGAAGTATATGGGCAGTGACTGAGAACTCAACTCCTCTTTACAGCAATGTTCTAACATCTAGTACATCTAGTACAGCAGAAAAGCTGGAGGAACAGGTGCTCACACCTTTCCACACCCAGAGTTTAAGGCTAACGCTAAGCGCTAATCACAGACTCCGTGTGTCCAATCAGAGCAGTGGATGAATCCGCACACAACCTGGGCTCGCTCGGCCATGCCTGATGTCTTCCTCTGCCCTGTACACGCAGCCCCAGCATGTCCCAGCATGCCCCTGGAGGTGATAATCTGCCTGCCCCTAATTGGCCGGTGAGTGATGTCATCGCGCCATATGTGCAGCTGATTGGGCGCCAGAACCTGCTAAGGCTCAGGACACGGAGCGAGATAGCGAGCGAGGTCCAAACACACACTTACAGATTTACACACTTACACACCAGCACAAGGTGCACTAATCCACACACACACACACACACACACACACACACAACCTGACCAGTTACCTTTTAACATTATTAGGGTAGCTAGCTAGACAGAGGATTTTTTTTTATCTTAGTTCTTTATTTCCTTTTTATTTCTTTCCTTTTTATTATTATTACATTTTTCATAGTTTTGAATTATTGCCTTTTAAATTATTATTTTCTTTTATGATTATTACTATTATTTTCTTTTATTATTGCCTTTATTTTTTATATTAGTTTATTTACTTTTTTGTATTTTTAGACCTCAAATAATGCAAAGAAAACAAGTTTATATTCATTAGTTTTAAGAGTTCAGAAATCAATATTTGGTGGAATAACTCTGTTTTTTTAATCACAGTTTTCATGCATCTTGGCATCATGTTCTCCTCCACCAGTCTTACACACTGCTTTTGGATAACTTTATGCTGCTTTACTTCTGGTGTAAAAATTCAAGCAGTTCAGTTTGGTGGTTTGCTGGTTTGTGATCATCCATCTTCCTCTTGATTATATTTCAGAGGTTTTTAATTTGGTAAAATCAAAGAAACATTTTTAAGTGCTCTCTTATTTTTTTCCAGAGCTGTATATAAATAGAGAGAGTGAGTGAGAGAGAGGTATAGTGAAAGAGTGAGAGAAATTGAGGGGTTCTGTCAGTATTGATCAGGAGGGGGTTGGATCAGTAGAGATGGAGGGAGGAAGTGTCGGTACTGCTGCAATCCGGTTCAGACTGGAGAGAGAGAGAGCCAATCGATTCAATTAGCCATGGCAACCAGCCTCTATACCTCTCTTCTACCTCTATCTATCTCTCTCTGTCTCTCTCTGTCTCGTTCAATCATCATCCGTCATGCCTTTCATCCATCAGTCTTAATCCCCCTCCGTCAGTTGATCTGGGCTGAGCTGCTGAGTTCAGGTTCTGACCCGGTTCTCCTCCACCAGCCTCTACAGCTCACTGAGGAACTGAGGAACTGAGGTCAGCCGTCGCTCTGGATCACCAGCATCACGATTTAACAATGTATCTGAAACACTCACCATACAAAGGAGTCTGAACCCAGAACCAATCATCTAACAACACCATCTAACCTCACGCGTGCAACCAAACCCTCACTGCAATGTTCTAATAGCCCTGTCTCTGCTTCGCCTCCTCCGACACATGTGAAGTCAGACTCCAACTCTTTTTAAACTGCTGTTAAAGCAGCATTGCCGAGTAGCATCACAGCGCTAACAAAAGTGCAGCGACTCGGTTCTGATACATCAGCTCACAGACGCAGCCTTGCGCTGATCCACATCACCCTAGGAGTAATGAGGGGAAAGAGCGCCATCTACCGTACCCACCCAGAGAGAGCAAGACCAACTGTGCTCTTTTAGGGGTTTTCGGCAGCTGATGGCAAGCTGCATGAACAGGATTCAAAACGGCGATCTCCTGATCATAGTGGCAGTGTTTTAGAACGCTTTAGGCATCCCCAAAATCTGTTTTCATTTTTGGCAAAATTTGTTGATTTTTTTTCTGTTTGTCCCTTTTTATCTTTTCTTTGTCATGAAAATGAATGAAATGAAACCAAAAAAATGCAAATGGAAACTTTGCATCTATTGAAACTGCTGCATTTCATTTAGCAATTGCAAAAAAAGAAACTAATGAAAGTTAAGTGCACATATTTTATGTCTGATTGCAGCAAATCTCTTTTTCTAACGAATAGAATTTTAGTAATGCTCTTAAATGCTAAAATGTTTCGAGTTCAGAATACTCAGAATACTGTTTAAAGTGAAGCGTTCATTTAGGGCAGGGCCAGATGTGGCCCGCAAGCATGAAACATCTGGCCCATGAGGTTGTTTGGACTGTAATCAACAATAATGAAAAAAAAAAATAATAAAATGCTTCTCTGGGGAGCTTTTGTTTATATCCCTCCCCTGTCTCTCTTTCTGTAGCGCTCGGTGTGATTTTAGTTTCCGCCCGTTCTCGTTTTTCTGCTTGTTCTCGGGCTCCCTATTTCCTTATAAGGGTGTTTTTTCCGTGTCTTAATTCACTAGCCGGTAGTGTATTGAAGCGCCCTGACGACAGCAGTGTGTTTATTTATTTATTTTTTTTATTTCTTCTTGGGTTTACCTGCTTTGAGATCAACTGTTCTGCAATTGGGTTCAACAACCCTCTGGGCTGGAGAGCTACTAGTAACTGTAAGTTGAGTAAGACTAGACCTTATATGAGTTGCCATTTACTCTGAAACGACTCACCTTACACACTAACCTGACTCAGATTAACCCTAAATTGACTCACTATTTGACTCACACTCACCCTACACTAACTTGTGACTTGACTTAACCAACTTGATTTGGATCCACCCTTAATTTAACTTTCTGAACAAAAATTGTTTAATTATAACTTGATTAAACTAAATGAATAAAACCCTTTATTCCCAGTCTTACCTGAGTATAATTGCAGGATTTTTATTTTTATGGTCAGTCATTACTGCAGTGCTCTCCTCTCACAGTGTCTAATTAACTACAGCTTTAAATAAGGAGTGAATTCAGTAACAAGCTTTTGGTTTTCAGTTACAGTCTGCAGTTACTGCATGCAGAGAGATCTGATTTAATTTAGATTCACACCTACAGACTCAGATCTCACCTCAGACTCATGCTAAGTGAGCTGTGAACAGCCCTGGCGGATGCATATATAATATATATAATAAAAACTGAGCTCTAATAGAAGCTGCAGACGCTGAGGGCTGAAGAAACTGTAGGTTAGCATTTAGCTGTGATCTGTTAGCCTTGCTGTTTGTCCTGAGGCTAGTCAGCTCTTACACAAAAACTGTAGAGAGAGACAGGCGTACTGTAGATAGAGTAGGCCGGCTATAATGTATGTGTGTGTGTGTGTGTGTGTGTGTGTACTGAACATGTTTACTGAACTTTAGGGTCATGGGTGGGACAAAACCTTGAGCACACTCGGTCCTCTCCCCACCAGGAGTTCACAAGGACACACAAACAACCCCCAACAACTCCCCCCAAACAGCACTGCAGGACAAGGCCACACACTTTCACAACACTTTCACAACACATCTGATAGTACAACACAGTATTCTAAAATATATAATATAATATAATATAATATAATATAATATAATATAATATAATATAATATAATATAATATAATATAACATAATATAATATAATATGAACAGGGATGGAGTAGGGCTTGGGGATTTATCAAATTAATTTAATTAATCAAGTTACTGTTTTAATGCAATTTTCATAGTGGAACAATTTACATTGTACATCTTTACATTTAGAAGCTGCAGAGTGAAACCAAGAACAGAGACTTGTACTTTAATTTGCTTCCATCAGAAACGTGTAAAGAACTATTTTATATTGTAGAGATTTTTTAAATATTTTGATAAACATCAGACCAGATAACCAACAAGGGCAAAATTATGTTGATTAAACATTTTGAATATTCATTTTGAGTCTGATAAACATGGTGGAGGTAGTTTCGCACACTTTGGAAAACTTAGTAGCGTCTGCCACTGACTGATATCTATTTCAGAGTGTATTACAAGAATAGACAAATTTATTTATAGACATCCACTGTAAGCACAACAGTCTTATACAGTTTTACTGTAGCCTTTTTTATCCATAATAATAGTGGAATTATATTGTATTGACTGAAATTAGGAAATATGTACTAATTAATTTTTTGTCCATATTGTCCCAATTTAAAATGTATGGCAAATTGTATATACACACAGACACATATATATATATATATATATATATATATATATATATATATATATATATATATATATATATATATATAAATAATTCAGTTTTTCATTATTTAAAAAAAAAAGGCAGCCAAAACTATGAAGAACAACATATGAAATTAAGTGTTAAACAAACCAGAATACGTTTTTGATATTTTACATTTTACTCTTGTTTTATCTTATCTTAGATTTTCTCAGTCAGCTTTATGAGTCACCTGGAATTCAGGCTTTCAGTTAACAGCTGTGCTGAACTCATCAAGAGTTAATTACTTGAATTTCTTGTCTCTTAATAAAGTGTTTGAGAGCATCAGTTAAAGTAAAGTAGTGAAGAGGTAGAGTTACAGGTATACAGTGAAAGTATCCTCGATTGTTATGATGGGGAAACTGGCACTCATCAGGACCGTCCCAGGAAAGAAAGAGCAAGAGTTCCTCTGTTGTACAGGATAAGTTAATAAGAGTTACCAGAAACTCAGAAACTGCAAGTTAACAGCTCCTCAGATAAGAGTATTTTTAATTTTCTACATGATTCATTATGTGTTTCTTCATAGTCTGATAGATCTCTTCTTGTGGTTCTGGGTTCAGTACTTACATTTGCGTGAGCTGTGCTGGGGCGGGTCCAGGCTCTTGGTGCTGCAGGGCTGGAGCGTGTGCTGGGTCCGGGTCAGGCCGTGCTGGGCCGGGTTCTGTCTCCGCTGCAGGCAGGCCAGCATCTCTGCACACACTCTCGAGCTCCTCTCGCACACACACCAGCGATTCTACAGCCGCCGAGCTGCCCAGGCCGACCTGAGAGAACCAGGAGAGAGAGAACCGTGAGAAACAGAACCAAACACAGAACCTAGAGACGAATTAAACTGTTCTCAGAGCTTCCAGCAGGGTGGCGACAGACAGCACGCTCCGTCACACAGTGGGGGTGCTGAGGTGTGTGTGTGTGTGTGTGTATAAAAGTGTGTGTGTGTGTGTATACAGTGTATGTGTAGAGGCGGCTCTAATCAATCTCTCCGCAGGTCATACATCTCTCCTGCACTCCTCCTTTATCTCTCGTTTTCTCTCCATCCACCCATCCATCATCTCCTTCACTTTTTTTCATCCCTTGTTCTCATACTCTTCTTCTTTCTATCTCTCTACCTTTCTCATCTTTCTCTCTCTAGAGCAAAGAAGAACAGCAGTAACCTGCAGCAAGATCAGTCAGAAACACAGTTAGTTTAATCAGATGGCTAAGCTAAAAAAAAAAGCTAAGCTAGCTAATGAGAAATGTTTCAGCTGCCGGAGCCCCGAGAGAGCACAGTTGACCTTGCTCTCTCTGGGTGGGTACAGTAGATGGCTCTCTTTCCCCTAGGGTGATGTGGATCAGCACAAGGCTGCATCTGTGAGCTGATGTATCAGAACCGAGTCGGTGCTGCGCTTTCCTCCAAGCGTTAGCGCTGCACTGTGATGCTACTCGGAAATGCTGCATCAGCAGCAGTTCAAAAAGAGGCGGAGTCTGACTTCACATGTATCGAAGGAGGCGTGTGCTGGTCTTCACCCTCCTGGTGTTGGGGCATCACTAGTGATAGGAGGAGTTCTAATGAGTGGGCTGTGTAAATTGGAGGGAAAATGAAAAAAAAAAATAGAATTATTATTATTATTATAAAAAAAACTCTTATAATGGGACTTTAAAACAACTGCTCCAAGACCTGCACAGGACCGTTTCCATTTGTGGTACAAAAAATAAATCTGACCCGACTATCAAATATACTCCACATGTTTGAGCTAAACGGCTATTCAGGTGCAGTTTAACCTGATTCATTACCCAGATAAGAACTATTACAGCTATTAACTAATGCTAATCTCTGCTGCTGCTCCATGCTACACTGTGATGTTCCAGAACAGAACCCTCTTCCTGTATTTACTTTCTTGCTTCAGTCGGATATTTGGCAATTATCTTATTTGCTAATTATCTGACGTTTCCTCACAACTGAGGATCTTCTGCTGCTTCACTGCCACTTCTGATTCGATCACTCATTGATTATGATTGAAGCGTCCCGCCCTCAGCTCCGCCTTCATTTTGAGCAGTAATTCTTCACAACCTGGAGGACAGCAAACACTCTCTCTCTCTCTCTCTTACACACACACACACACTCTCTCTCACACACACACTCTCTCGTTCTCTCTAACACACACACACACACATACTCTCTCTCTCTGTTTTTCTGTATCGATCGCCCGCCCCCTCTGCTCTGATCTGTCGGAGAGAGTGGAAGGAGCTTAATTCACCCACCGGAGAACCTGAGTGGATCTGACAGAGTGTGTGTGTGTGTGTGTGTTCTGAGGGGGTGGTCAGGGTTTTTTGAGATGCAGGAGATCAGATATTAGCAATAGATTACCATATATTTATAGTGGCAGTAAGAGAAAGAGAGAGAGGGAAAAAAGAGCTGTAAATATATATATATATATATATATATATATATATATATATATATATAGAGAGAGAGAGAGAGAGAGAGAGAGAGAAAGAGAGAGTAAGTGGGGTTAAACATATAGAAGGAAAGATTGAAAGAAGAGGGAGAGAAAAAAAAGAAAGAAAGAGAGGGATAGAAAGGGAAGGAGACAGTGTTTCCTCTAAGGTTGGTCCATGCTTTTCGTATTGCAGTGCTCATTCAGTGCAGGTAGTGAGGGAGAGAGCTGTCCGGGAGCCAGTAAACGGCAGGTTTAAGTTCATTTTTACATTTTACTTTCATAAATGAAATTAAAAACTGTGTTCAGCATCACTTCTCACACTCTGTACGAGTTTAGTCGTTTCCTAACTCCTTACTAAGTGGCCTTTTTTCAGTGGAAAGATACAGTGAGTTGTACAGGGCTAGTATAGTAACGCTAGCTGAGCTAATTTAGCCTTAGCATCAAGTTTACTCCTAATTAATCTACTGTATATCCATATGATTTTAATTCAGTTAGTTGATGATGTAAAAATGCTGTTTCTACCTTCAGTTTCCTTATCTATTTCAAATTAAAAGTCCTATTATGAGTTTTATAATTGCGCTTTGTAATGACACAAAAATACGGACAGAGACAGGGACACAAAAGAAAGCGAAATATAAAAAGAAAAAAGGAGCGAAAAGGAAAATTAGGATGAGAAAAATATAGAAAAGAAGAAAAAAAAGAGAGAGGTAGAGAGAGGGTGTATTAATAGTGAGTAAATAGGAAATTGAAATTGATTTTGTAATTGAAATAAAAAAAAGATTACACATCTCTCCATTTGTGTGTGTGTGTAAGTTTGTGTGTGTGTGTGAGAGATGAGTCTCAGTGGAATATCCCAAAATTTCCCCATTTTTACTGTCCCTCCAAGAAAAGACCTTCATCAGTATCCATTATAGCACACACACACACACACAGAGGAAACAAAGTTGCTGTAAATTGACTGTCCTTGTAGTAACAGAGAGAAATGACTGAGCTGCAGTGAAGCTCTGTTTGTCCTCAGTACTGCTCTTCTACATTAGAGTCTACAGGGCTGTCCCGATTTATCGATTAA
Source organism: Astyanax mexicanus (assembly GCF_023375975.1). Lineage (NCBI taxonomy): Eukaryota > Metazoa > Chordata > Actinopteri > Characiformes > Acestrorhamphidae > Astyanax > Astyanax mexicanus. The sequence continues at coordinate 9,599,837 of NC_064429.1, forward strand.
TCATCAATTAATAATCGATTAATAAACATATTAGGAGTGATGAAGGGAAAGAGTGCCATCTACAGTACCCACCCAGAGAGAGAGCAAGGCCAACTGTGCTCTCTCAGGGCTCCAGCAGCTGATGGCAAGCTGCATGACCGGGATTTGAAGCAGTGATTTCCAGATCATGGCAAAAATGCTTCCTTTTTGGTGATTATTATTTTGGGGAAGGTAAAAGACTCCACAATGCCAGGCCTTTATATAAAATACACATTGATTAATCAATTAATCATTTAAATAATTAATAGTTTGTTTGATCACTGCTGTAATCGATGATGACAGCTCTGAATGTATGCAGATCAGTATTTCTCTCTGAATGTGTTGCGCTAATGAATTAGCAGGTGGGCTATTTGCTATAGGTCATGCCTGACTGCTGCTGCTGCTGCTGTGTGTGTGTGTGTGTGTGTGTGTGTGTGTGTGTGTGTGTGTGTGTGTGTGTGTGTGTTTTGGGGGGTTGACATTGTCTCCAGGACCTGAAGGAGACACAGTTAACTCCTAATTACTGTAATAGATGTGCTGTTGGGCCTCTTCAAATCTCCATCCGTTACACTGAGTAATGACCTCACTCACTGAAAACACACACACACACACACACACACAATCCTCATAACTTTAGTGTGAGTGGGCGGGGCTAAATGCTGTAAGCTTGATAAGTGAATATATACGCTATATATCCAAATGTTTGTGGACACCCCTTCCAATAAATGCTACATTTAACTACGTTAAGCTCCACCCCTTGCTAACAAAGATGTGAAAATGCACACACACACACACACAGCTTGTCTAGACCCTGTAGATTTAAGAAGTGCTGCTAATAAGAATAGATTAGGACTTGTGAAATGTGTGCACCAGGGGTGACATAAGGTTACCCAAAAGCAGTGTGCAAGACTGGTGGAGAGAAAACCAGAGTTATTCCACCAAATATAGATTTTCTGCAAATAAATGCTATAAATGACCATTTTTTTATTTTTAATATGGAAGAAATGTTGTCAGTAGTTTATAGAATAAAAACACAATGTTCACTTTACTTAAATATATTACTCTAAATAGTAAAATAAGAGAAACTGATTATTTTAAAGCGGTCTCTCGTTTTTTCCCGGAGCCGTATGTATGTATATATACACACACAGTAATCTCACTGCTATGTTTCTCTGTAAACCTTTTTACAGTCTTGTTCTCCTCTGTGTGTTTCCTCTGAGCTGTTAGAAGGGTTTTCTGGGAAATGCAGTTTCTGGGAAGCTGATTGATTTTTCTCAGGTCTGAGGCCGCTGTGTTATCCCACTATAACTCTCTATAAACCCACAGCCCAGCCACAGTGATAGATAAAACCATGTCAAGTGATATTAATATATTAATAACGATCTGTGTGTTCAAGATTGGAGATGATATAAATGATATTTGGCAGATATAATCATTTATAATCTTCCTCTGCTCGATATGTCATCTTCTGTATGAAGCATCACAATCAGGAAGAAAATAAATACGAAAAATGTTAAACAAACATGAATATATGTTATACTTTAGACTTTTCAAAGTAGCACATCTTGCTTTATCTCTGCTGGATTTTCTTAGTCAGCTCTATAAAGGGTAGAGTCACCTGGAATTCAGGCTTTCAGTTAACAGCTGTGCTGAACTCATCAATAGTTAATTACTTGAATTTCTTGTCTCTTAAAGTAAAGTAGTGAAGAGGTAGAGTTACAGGTATACAGTGAATAGTGAATATTTGAGTAATGTTCTAATCCAGATTATGAGAAGCAAGAAATACTCAACTAAATAAAGAAATAAATACTTTAAGAGGAAATGAAGGTCAGTCAACATGAAAAGAAGAATTTCAAGAACTCTGAAAGTATCCTCAAGTGCAGACACTGTAAAAAAGACCATCAAAAACATAATGATGGTGGAACTGGCACTCATCAGGACCACCACAGGAAAGAATAAGCAAGAGAGAGAGAGTTCCCTCTGTTGCACAGGATAATTTCACCAGAGATACCAGCTTGTGTGTGTGTGTGTGTGTGAGCGAGTATGTGTGTGAATGGGAGTGTGTGTGTGTGTGTGTGAGTGCTCTCAAAAGGCCAGTGTGTGTTATCTTTTAATAAGCCCAAACAAGTTAATCCAGTCGACACACCCTCACTCTCCTCTTCATCTTTAACAAGCACCAGCGTCCGCTCCTAATCCACACACACACACACACACACACGTGCACACACACACACTCGTAATCCTCACACACACTTCTGGTCTGAAAGGGACAAATGAAAAAGCTCATTAGGGGAGAGCGAGAGACCCCCTTTCAAACCAACCAACACAAACACACACACTCTCTCACATACACAGTGCACAAGGAAGGGCAATAAAAAAGAACCCTTGTTACTCAAATGAGGGATTTATTTCACACACACACACACACACGCTAACAGAGATAAACATGAATACACAAAACACACACACACACACACACAGAAAGACAATGGCAGCCACAAATTACACACAAACAAGACACACAGTATAAATCTAACCATTGTTAATGAGGCAACACACACACACACACACACACAGAGTATAATACAACCCAGAAGAAAAGGAACACAGCCAGAGCAGCAGGACCACAAAACAATACCACACACACACACACACACACACACACTCTAATAAACAGAGCCCAGTGTTTACAGTGTGTATTTATAGCTGTACTGTATAAACAGTGTTATTATGTATATTCAGTATTATTCAGTATTCCGCCTCAGTGCACGGCCGGGTCACTCGGCGGTCACTCAGCGGTCAGCACTTGGACATCACAGAGCAGATGGACGTGGTCTGAGCGCATCAGCATATGCTGATATATTTACAGAGTTTTATATAAGCTGTCGTACAGTAATGATACAGAGGACACAGATATAACAGTACTACATATGTGTGTTTCAGTTAGTAGTGTGTATTTATGTTGTATTTACTTAAATTATTTGTTGCCTTAATATTTAAAGACAGATTTGTAAAAAAAAAATATGAAATATATTTCATAAAACAGATTTGTTCCAAATAAAAATATTTATGTCATTTAGAGCTTTTATTTGCAGAAAATGAGAAATGGCTGAGATAACAAAAAAGATGCAGAGCTTTCAGACCTCAAATAATGCAAAGAAAACAAGTTCATATTCAAAAAGTTTTAAGAGTTCAGAAATCAATATTTGGTGGAATAACCCTGGTTTTAATCACAGTTTTTTAATTTCATGCATTTTGGCATCATGTTCTCCTCCACCAGTCTTACACACTGCTTTTGGATAACTTTATGCTGCTTTACTCCTGGAGTTTTTAAACACTGTGTTTAATCATCCCTCACTGTCCTCCACTCTATTACACACTCCTACCTACAGCTGAAACAACTTGTAGATAAAGTAGGTGTTTAAAAACTCCAGCAGCACTGCTGTATCTGATCCAGGTCAACTTCTAAGCATTAAAACCCTTAGTAGCAGCTGCCTGATGTTCCTGAAAGCTTGAAATCAGACTAAATAGCTATCTTTATGTTTACACCTTAAACCCGGGATTAGTGTCTGACTCCACTTTCACACCCCTGCAGACAGAGGCTCAACATCTGACAGCAGAGATGAAGCACAGCGCTCACTGCTGAAGATCCAGAGAACAGCAGAACAGCAGCTGATAAAAGAGAGGATAAGAGGATAAAGAACAGCAGCTGATACACACACACACACACACACTCCGCACCCCGTCTAACATCCTTTAAAAACTCACAGCAACAGCGCTTAGCCTTGTCTAACAGGGTCACGCGTTTTCAAATTCATCACACGCTACACACACTCCCTTCATACACACACACACACTTCGCCACAATACAACAATACAACAATACAACAAAGCTCTATTCCTCACACACACACAAACACACACACGCACACTCATCCCGCCCATTCATGCTCGGGTTTGAATATTCAAACACTCTGCTTTCTCTCTCTCTGAGCTCTTTGTCCTGCATCTGCTGCGCCTCTTTATCACAGTGTGAAGCTGCACACAGAATAAAGTTACAGTCAGGTAAACACTCGTTCATTCACACACTGCTGCTCAACAACTAACGTCTAACATAGGGAGGTATATAATATTATAATGAGTATAGTGTAGTATAGTGAGCATAGGGCAGTATAATAAGTATAGCTTAGTTTAGGGAGTATATTGAGTATAGGGTAAAATACAGCAGTGTGAGTATAAGGTAGTATGGTAAGTGCAGAGTAGTATAATGTAGTATAGGGAGCATAGGGCTGTATAGTAAGTATAGTGTAGTATGGTATGTAAATAATAGTATAGAGAATACAGGGTAGTATAGGGTGTATAGAGTAGTACATGGTAGTATAGGGTAGTATAGGGCTGTATAGTAGGAATAGGATAGTATTGGGCTGTACAGTGGGTATAGGGTAGTATAGCAGATACAGGGTAGTATAGGGCTGTATAGAGAAGTATATTGTAGTATAGGGCTGTATAGAGAAGTATATTGTAGTATAGGGCTGTATAGAGAAGTATATTGTAGTATAGGGCTGTATAGAGAAGTATATTGTAGTATAGGGTAGTATATAGTAGAGTATATTGTAGTATAGGGAGTATATGGTAGTATAGGAAGTATAGGGCTGTACAGAGAAGTATATTGTAGTATAGGGTAGTATAGAGAAGTATATTGTAGTATAGGGCTGTATAGAGAAGTATATTGTAGTATAGGGCTGTATAGAGAAGTATATTGTAGTATAGGGTAGTATAGAGTAGTATATTGTAGTATAGGGAGTATATGGTAGTATAGGAAGTATAGGGCTGTACAGAGAAGTATATTGTAGTATAGGGTAGTATAGGGCTGTATAATAGGAATAGGATAGTATAGGGCTGTACAGTGGGTATAGGGTGGTATAGCAGATACAGGGTAGTACAGGGCTGTATAGAGAAGTATATTGTAGTATATGGTAGTATAGAGTAGTATAGGGCTGTACATTGGGTATAGGGTAGTATATAACTGTATAGTAAATATAGATTAGTGTAGAGTGTATAGGGTAGTATATGACTGTATAGTAAATATAGATTAGTGTAGAGTGTAATAGTAAATATAGATTAGTGTAGAGTGTATAGGGTAGTA